>NC_089794.1:17827602-17837602 GCF_040412425.1 Macrobrachium rosenbergii
CAGAGGGGAGACATGGTACAGTTAAATAGGGAGTGTTAGGGAGCCAGAGGGGAGATACAGTACAGTTAAATAGGGAGTGTTAGGGAGCCAGAGGGGAGACATGGTACAGTTGAATAGGGAGTGTTAGGGAGCCAGAGGGGAGACATGGTACAGTTAAATAGGGAGTGTTAGGGAGCCAGAGGGGAGACATAGTACAGTTAAATAGGGAGTGTTAGGGAGCCAGAAGGGAGACATGGTACACTTAAATAGGGAGTGTTAGGGAGCCAGAGGGAAGACATAGTACAGATAAATAGGAAGAGACATAGTGTAAGTGAATCCAGATGACACTTCATAATAAGAAACAGACCGGAAGTTACAGAGATCGCAGGCATGACACTGAGAAGCAGAAACAGAGAGAGAGAGAGAGAGAGAGAGAGAGAGAGAGAGAGAGAGAGAGAGAGAGATACAAATTATGCAAGAGAGTTATATAACAGCACAGTGGAAGAGATAAAAGTTGTGACTGATGTGAGAGAGAGAGAGAGAGAGAGAGAGAGAGAGAGAGAGAGAGAGAGAGAGAGAGAAATGGCACTGTGGGGGAGGGGGTCGGGAAAGGGGGTTACAGGTTAGTTTGTGGGGGCACCAAAGGAAAGCAAGTAAGTCACTCGAATAGTGCCAATACTACTATCCTTGGCACCGTGCCCTCATCTCAGTGCCAACCGTGAGTGTACGAGGCCCTCATAGAAAGTGACTCTTTCTCTCACTCTCTTTCTCTCTCTCTCTCTCTCTCTCTCTCTCTCTCTCTTCTCTCTCTCTCTCTCTCTCTCTCTCTCTCTCTCTCTCTCTCTTTCGTAGCCGGAGCTACACTGCCTGGGAGGTTATGCTACAACTAGCAAGCGTTAACAAGTTTTCCACTCGTCCACCGGAAATAGAAGAAGAAGAAGGAGAGAGAGAGAGAGAGAGAGAGAGAGAGAGAGAGAGAGAGAGAGAGAGAGAGAGAGAGAGAGTTCCATCTTTGAAGATTAATGTGAAGAGACTTAAAATGTAAAATGGTTAAAATAACTGTCTGTTTTGTGTTATCTCCTTTTATTTTTTTTTTATGTTGTCAGCATCTACCAACTTAGTTACCCCGGCGAGAACTAGTTCTTGACTGACAACCTCTCTCTCTCTCCCTCTCATGTTTTTACGTGTTACATTCTCCCTTCTCCCACTTTCCCTCTGTCTGTGAACACAGAAACATTTAATGTTTTATATATATATATATATATATATATATATATATATATATATATATATATATGTAGTATATATATACATATATAATATATGTAAGATATATATATATATATATATATATATATATATATATATATATATATATATATATATATATATATATATATATATATATTATTATTATTAGGAAGGCTCACTATTAATGCATCGACCGGCCTTACAAATAGTGCCCTATTCATCTCTATCGTGAAAGTACTCGCAAGGGCTTCTTATATATTAATACGCATTTGCCCTCTTCCTACGCTACATATACTACAAAAACAATTGACCACAGCAGCTTCAACTTTATCAATTTCCATTCGGGGAAATGAACGCATCTCTCATCTTCATCTTCTTCGCTCGCTTGTTACCTCAAGAGAGAGAGAGAGAGAGAGAGAGAGAGAGAGAGAGAGAGAGAGAGAGAGAGAGAAAATTAACTTTTCTCACGCCATGTCTACTACGCAAAAAATTAACCTCATATCTTTCAGCTTAACAATTTCCAGTCGGCAAATATACGCATCTCTCATCTTTATCGTCTTCTCTCTCCTGTTATCTAAAGAGAGAGAGAGAGAGAGAGAGAGAGAGAGAGAGAGAGAGAGAGAGAGAGAGAGAGAGTTAATTTTCCTTACGCCATAATTGACCCAACACGAACTTTCTTAATTTGCAATCGGCATTTATACGCATCTCTCACATTTACCTTCTTCTGTCGCTTATCTAAAGAAAGAGAGAGAGAGAGAGAGAGAGAGAGAGAGAGAGAGAGAGAGAGAGCTACAACAACACGGAGTCTCTTAAAACATGAAATCCTTCCGTTGAGGCGCAGAGGGACACCACAGAGCGCCAATTTCGACAGCAATGGTATTTGAGCGTCTCCCGATGTCCACTCGTCTTTTTTTTTTTCGCGGGGGTTATTTTTCGCGTATCTTACTCTCAGCAATTCGTGGTTTATTGACTGAAGCTCAGTGACTCTGGTTGTTTTTCGCTGGGCGTTATTTTCGCGGAACGTACCTGCGACGTTTTTTCTATTTTATCTCCTTTTTTCTAGGATATTTATTTATGCAGGTTCTTAGATGTATTATAGGTGGCTGTCAACTTGATTTTACTGGTGTTTATGTTAGCGAAGGAGGCTCGTGTATATAACACAGCGTCATCGAGAAGAGGTCTCTGGGTGTCTCTGAACATCAGTTTGTTTTCTGGGATGTTTAGTTTCGCGAAAGCATCTCGTGGAATTCGCGTCGTTGATATTTGCGCGTCAAGTAAATTTCGTTGGCTCTTAATTTTGCGAAAAAGCATAAGAGAAAACATCTCATTTGTAATCCCAAGTCTAGTTTTTACAGGTGTTTATTTTCACAAGGGAAGAATAAAATATCTGTAAAAAGCTTAGTCTGCTTAAGACAGATATCTACTGTAGGCCACAGGTGTGGGTTAACAAGCTTCAGTTATCTGCAGTTGCTACCCTTTGACCTGTGCTAGTAAGGAGATGATGAAGTAACTGGCGAAAAAGCTTTTGGAAATGCAGTCAAAGAGGAAGGATGATAATTGCAGAAGCGGGTAAGTGGACATTGAAAATGATCTGAATTATGAATGAGTGGTTAATGAAAATGAAGTTGCAATAATCTACCCAAGTTGCTTATTTTCAAAATAGAATGTCTCTAGATAAAAAAAAAATATGAAAAACAGAATAACACTAAAACAAATAATAAATAAACGAAGAGAAATCAGTAAACATACAAATATAACCGTTAAAAAAAGTTTTTTAATTCAGAAAAACTAATATAACAACACAAAGTACTTTAAAACATTACTATGTTTTCGTTGTTTTCTAAAAGTATTTCTCTAACTAACTATTACAACAAATCACCGAGAAAAACGAAAATTAAGCAAAAAATAAAACGATAGAAGGTTCCAGTGTTTTCTCTTTTCAATATGGCCGCCACTCAGTCTACGTGCATTTTGTCTCTAGCAACTGGTGAACATCCTGTGAGATATCATGGCTTTGGTTGTGTTCATTCATTTACAAACAATTCTTCTTCTATCTTTTATTAAAAGGGTTCGCATGTTTGTCTAAAATATGATGAAATATATGTCAGTATCTTTAATTGAAGTTATTTCTGTCTCTTATCATTTTAAACACTAGCGGATCCAGAACAATTTCATGGGGGCCACTAATTTTCATATTATATATATATATATATATATATATATATATATATATATATATATATATATATATATGTATATATGTATATATATATTACATATATATCTATACTATACAAATATATGGAGAGAGAAAGAAAGATTTTTTATTTTTCCCATTTTTATATTTCTCATTCATGTTATTATAATTATTTAAATCTTCAATATTATTATTTTGTCATTATTTTTCATGGGGGGGCACGCGCCCAGGTGGCTCCCCCATCCCCCTGGATCAACTAGTGAATTTAAGCCGAAAGAAAAACAAAAGAAAACATTACCTATTTACAGGTAGCATCGCCTAAAGATCGTTTATATGATATAGCATCGAATTTTAGCAACTGAAGAAATTTAATTTATATTCATGACATACGATATCATTTATGACATGCGCCTTAATCTGACCATGCTTTAACTGACAAGAGGTTCTTTCATTTATGACATCGACATGGGGTCTAATTCATGACAGCCACTTTATGACATGGGATCTTACGTAGCAATAATTGCAGTTTTGGTATTTATATTTGATTTAATTTACATGTTCCTTAGTTCATAACAGGCAGAAAAATCTATGACATGTTCTCCTTTCATGACATACGCGCATAGTTATGACATGTAATTTCATTTATGACACGAAGCATTGGTATAAATGGACGAATTTAATTTTCATGACATACACGTATAGTTATGACATGTACTTTCATTTATGACATGAAGCATTGGTATAAATGGATTAATTTAATTTTCATGACATACACGTATAGTTATAACATGTGCTTTCACTTATGAAATGAAGTATTGGAATAAATGGATTAATTTAATTTTATGACATGTACGCATAGCTATGAAATGAAGTATTGGAACAAATGGACGAATTTAATTTCATGACATGCCCGTATAGTTATGACAAGTACCTTCATTTATGACATGCCCGCATAGCTATGACATGTACTCTCATTTATGACATGAAGTATTGGAATAATTGGACGAATTTAATTTGTATAATTTTTTCTGAAATATGGGTTTAAAAACTAAACAAATATGAGGGAGAAAAAACTAAACAAAGATGAGAAAGAGAAGCGAAATATAAGCAAAAAACAAATACATATATTACTTAATTAATCAGACAACATATCGAGATGGGCAGAAAATAGAATTATATAAAATTCTGTAACTGGGAGAAAGTGCGAATAAAATAGATAAGAAAAAAATAATAACTTATAAATAGAAGACAAAATAACGTGAGGAAATACGCAGAAAAGTAGAAAACGAACATTATTGTTAACTGTAGAATGGAATGGAATGGAATTTAGAGTTTAGGCCACAGGCCAAGCACTGGGACCTACGAGGTCATTCAGCGCTGGAAAGGAAATTGAGGGGAGGTAGGTTTGAAAGGCGTAACAGGAGGAAAACCTTGCAGTTGCACTTTGAATCAATTGTTAGGGAAGGAGAATATGAACGGAAGTACAGCAAAAGGAATGAAAGAGGTTGCAGCTAGGGGCCGAAGGGACACTGCAAAGAACCTTTGGTAACGCCTACAGTGCACCCCGTGAAGTGCACTGACGGCACTAACCCCCTGTGGGGTATTCTTAATTGTGAGTATTACCACAGCAATGAGAATAGATGAGGAGATGAGTCAGTGAGCGAATGCAGAGCAACTCGCATTAGTGAGTCAAGGTGAGTCGAAGAATGAGTAGACTCATTACTCTCTCAGCTCCTTTTCCCAATGAGGTACCAACTCCCACTCCCACTCCCACTCCCGGCCACCCAAGGTGGGAGTACCCCACCCCACTCCTACTCCAAGCCTCCGAAAACAATTCCCTCCTTCCCCCCCAACTGCGTTTCTTTTACCGGAGGAGTGCGTATGACGTCATATTCTTGTTTAGTTCACGTATGACCTTCGTGATTCGTTTGGTTTCTGGCGAAGGTGGTAAAATATGTGTGAGAAAGGGTGCAATTGTACACGCATACACACACAAATACACACGTGTGCTGGTGAGTCTGCCTACGTGCACAAATTCACACACGCACACACACACGTGTATATATATATATATATATATATATATATATATATAATGGCATAAAGTTTCCATCCAGTTTTTATTATTATTATTATTATTATTATTATTATTATTATTATTATTATTATTATTATTATTATTATAAATTAGGTTAACAAGACCACAAAATCTCATGTCCAGAATCTCACCAAAGTGCCGCAAAAGTGAATTTATCATAAGTAAAAACTTGACCAATAAATAGTTAGAGGAGAATGGACAGCTCAGAGTGTGACAAGAAAAAAAAGGGTAAGAAAGGAAAGCAAATGAAGGTCAAAGGTCAAGAATACTTATTACAGTTACAATGAGCCGCTGCACTTGGAAAAAAATAAAAAATAAAAGCAAGGAAAATAAAAAGCGCAATAACGAACTTATCATGTAAGAATTACTTCCGTAAGAATTTTACTCCCTTGAGAACTACTCCCATAAGATCTATTCCCGTAGGAACTACTCCTATAAGAACTACCTCCTAGAGAACCACTCCCAGAAGAACTACTCCCGTAAGAACTATTCCCTTCAGAACCGCTGTAAGAACTACTCCTGAATAAATGCTTCTGTAAAAATTATTCCCGTGAGAACTACTCCCGTAAGAACTACTCCTCAAAGAACTACTCCCTTGAAAACAACTTTCTTGAAAACTACTCACTTAAGTACTACTCCCTTAAGAACTACTCCCGTAAGAAGTACTCCTGCAAGAACTACTCCCGGAAGGGCTACTCCGTTAAGAATAATCCCTTAAGAACTACTCCTGTGTGATCTATTCTAGTAAGAACTACTCGCGTGAGAAGCACTCCCTTGAGAACTACTCCCATAAGAACTACTCCCATACAAACTACTCCCTTGGGAACTACTCCCGTACGAATAACTCCCTTGCGAACTACTTCCGTAAGAACACCTCACTTAAGAACTACTCTCAGAAGAACTACTCCCATAAGAACTACTCTCATAAGAACTACTCCCTTAGGAACTACTCCCGTAAGAACTAATCCCTTAAGAACTACTTCCATAAGAGTTACTGTCTTCAGAACTACTCCGTAAGACCTACTCCCTTATGAACTACTCCTATAAGAACTACTTCATTAAGAACTACTCCCATAAGAACTACTCCCTTGAGAACTACTCCCATAAGAACACCCCATTTAAGGACTACTCCTGTAAAAACTACTCCCTTAAGAATGACTACTCCTGTAAAAACTACTTCCTTAAGAATGACTCCTTTAAGACCTACTCCCTTAAGAACTAGCCCCTTGACAACCCCTTCCACAAGAACTACTCCCGTAAAACTACTCTCTTGAGAATTACCTCCATAAGAACTTCTCCCTTAAGAACTACTCCCAGAAGAATTGTTCCCTTGAGAACTATTCCCATTAAAAACTACACCCTTAAGAACTACTCCCGGTCAAACTACTCGTACGTGCTTGTGGGAGTGAGGACCTCCCCAAAAAATTGGGCGCTGGCCAGTGAGTGCCCCAGGAGCCAACGGGTCTGAGTGGGTATAGGGCATGGAAGGGCCGCCACAGGAGTGAGGACAGATGCCCATAAATAGAGGAAAAAATCTTCTGAATACCCAGGTGAGGGTGTGGGTATTACCTCGTCTAGGCCCTCCCCGTTTCGGGTATTGAGATATGATGTATATTTTTTTATCGCTTCATACTGTTATTTCTTGAATTCAGCTGCGACCCACGGCAGTAGACTAATGACCAGGTAAATGATTAAGTGGGGTTTTAATGAAACAAGTCTTGAGAGAGAGAGAGACAGAGAGAGAGACAGAGAGAGAGAGAGAGAGAGAGAGAGAGAGAGAGAGAGAGGTGGGAAAGCAGAGAGAGAGAGAGAGAGAGTGGGGAGCAGAGAGAAAGAGAGAGGGGGGGAAGCAGAGAGAGAGAGTGGGGAGCAAAGAGAGAGAGAGGGAGAGGTGGGAAAGCAGAGAGAGAGAGAGAGAGGTGGAGGAAGCAGAGAGAGAGAGAGAGGTGGGAAAGCAGAGAGAGAGAGAGAGAGAGAAAGAGATAGTGGGAGCAAAGAGAGAGAGAGGTGGGGGAAGCAGAGAGAGAGAGAGAGAGAGAGAGAGAGAGAGAGAGAGAGGGGGTGGGCAGAGAGAGAGAGAGAGAGAGAGAGAGAGAGAGAGAGAGGTGGGAAAGCAGAGACAGAGAGAGAGAGAGAGAGAGAGAGAGAGAGAGAGAGTGGGGAGCAGAGAGAGAGAGAGAGAGAGAGAGAGAGAGAGAGAGAGAGAGAGAGAGAGGTGGGAAAGCAGAGAGAGAGAGAGAGAGAGAGAGAGAGAGAGAGAGAGAGAGAGAGAGAGGGGGAGAGAGAGAGAGAGAGAGATATGGGGGTGGAGAAAGAGAGAGAGAGGGGGAGCTGAGAGAGAGAGAGAGAGAGAGAGAGAGAGAGAGAGAGAGAGAGAGAGAGAGAGAAGATATATAAATAAAAAGGAAGAAGAAACATGGCCGCAAGAAAAGGGTGGAGTTCAGAAGGAGGTAGCCAGCCATCTTCACTTACCTTTCCCTCCCTCCTCCCCTCCCCACCCCAACCCCACCCTCCAACCAACAACCCTCCCTCACCCCACCCCTTCCTCTTTTACAACCACGTGACGTCATCATACTCACTGCTTACGTATTGCATTCACTGACTGACTCACGCGCTGATCGCAGCGTCGGTTGAATGACAAAGAAAGACAGTATTAATAGCCAGGAAGAGTAAATAAAATTAAAGAAATATAAGAGTAAATGAAATGTAAAAGAGTGAATAAAAAAGTAAATAAAAACACAAGGAATATGAGTAAACGAAATCTGAAAAAATATGAGTAAATAAGATATAAAAAATAGGAGTTAAAATATAAAAGATTAAATAAAAAAGGAGTAAGCTAAATATAAGAAATATAAGAGTAAATAAAATATAAAAAAAATTGGAGTAAATAAAATATAGAAAATATGACAGTAAATAAAATAAAAGAGTAAATCAAATGCCAAAATAACAATAAATATAACTGATAAAAAAGTCAGGGATTTTTAGCTTTCTGAAAAGAAAACTATTGAGATGATTTTGTCTGTTCGTCCGCACTTTTTTCTGACCGCACTTTTTCTGTCAGCACTTTTTCTATCCGCATTTTTTCTGCTTCCACTTTTTCTGTCCGCACTTTTTTTCTGTTCACACTTTTTTTCCTGTTCACACTTTTTCTGTCCGCACTTTTTCTGTCCGCACTCTTTCTGTCCGCACTTTTCTCTGTTCGCACTTTTTTCTGTCGGCACTTTTTCTGTCCGCCCTCAGATCTTAAAAACTACTTAGGAGGCTAGAGGGCTGCAAATTGGTGAGTCGATCATCCACCCTCCAGTCATCAAACATACCAAATTGCAGCCATCTAACCTCAGTAGTTTTCATTCTATCTAAGCTTGGGTAGCCATAATCGTGGTTGTGGCAACGCTACAAGACAGGCCACCACCTGGCCGTGGTTAAAGTTTCACGGGCCGCGGCTCATACAGCATTATACCGAGACCACCGAAAGATAGATCTATTTTCGGTGGTTTTGATTACACGCTGTACAGAAGACTCGGTGCATTTTTTACTAGTTTTTAGAATGTCGTCAAAGAAACTACAGCATTTTGTTATTTCCAGAGCAATACGCGAGTTGTTTCAATAAAAACTGTTTAAAAGATATTGACATTTTAACTTGTTCTCACTCACATTCTTTATTCGAAAGTGGAATTCGTGATTATTTTGAAAGAAATTGCTTTAGTTCTCAGTCCTGCCACAATAAAGGAGAAAATATTCGAGATTTCTATTTTTTCCTTATTTTTGGACAGAATGATTCACCTCACAAAGAAAAGAAACTGAAACATTCAAATTAAACAAACAAAAAATTTGATCTATTCATGAAATCACTTCAGCCTGTCATTACAGTGAAAATCTTAATTTTTTTATTATTATTATTTCTCTTGTAATTGCAGTGTTTTCATTATATTTTTGTTTCCAGTCTGTTCGTAACGTAAACATGTAAAAAATGCTCCGAAGTTTCTTTGGAGCAATCGAGTTTTCTGTACAGCCGCTACAGTCTATAACCAAGGCCACCGAAAACAGATCTATCTTTCGGTGGTCTCGACATAATGCTGTACTGAGGCTGGAGGGTTGCAATTTGGTATGCTTGACGATTGGAGGTTGGATGATCAACATAACAATTTGCAGCCCTCTAGCCTCAGTAGTTTTTAAGATCTGAGGATGGACAGAAAAAGTGCGGACATTAAAAAAGGCCGGGCAGGATAAAGTGCAGACGGACAGACAAAGCCGGCACAATAGTTTTCTATTACAGAAAACTAAAACCAATGGTAAGGCAACCAAATACTCTTATTTAGCCCAGATCTAAATCGATAGACTCCACGTCTCTTAATGAAGCGCATGCCATGAAAGCCGGGATAACAGGAGCGGGAAGAAACTTCCAGAGCAAAATACCATATATGTGAAAGACAGAGAAAAGAGATAAATAAATGACAGATGTCTTTGATGTACAG
>NC_089794.1:17847602-17880102 GCF_040412425.1 Macrobrachium rosenbergii
ATTGAACAAAAAATTACTTAATTACACTGGTAAATTATCTCGGTGTGAAATTAGATTAATGGGTTATGCTAGGAAATTACCTCGTATCATATTGGATAAACCTACTGGATGATTAATTACAAAATTATGTCACTAAATTACCTCACTTATGAATAAATTACTGAATTACACTACGAAATTAACCTGCTGTATTCTCTCCAAAAGGAAAACACACGAATTTGGTCATTTATGGTAATAAACTTGTGAATCACATTACCAAATTACATCAATTCATTCACGTAATTTATGGTATAAATATCTGAATTACGTTACAAAATTACATCAGTGCACTCACATGATTTATTTATAATATAAATTTCTGAATGACATCACCAAATTACATCAGCCCACTCACGTAATTTATGGTAATATATGTCTGAATTACACCATCAAATTACATCAGTCGAGTCATAAGATTTATGGTAATGAATTTCTAAATTGCATTTCTAAATGACATCAGTGCACTCAAGTAATTAATGGCATAAATTTCTGAATTACATTACCAAATTACATCAGCGTACTCACGTATTTTATGGCATAAATTTATTAATTACATTTACAAATTAAATCAGTGCACTCACATAGTTTATGATATAAATTTGTGAATTACATTACCAAATTACATCAGTGCCCTCACATAATATATGGTATAAATTTGTGAATTACACTGCCAATTTACCTCAGTGCACTCACGTAATTTAAGGTATAAATTTGCGAATTACATTACCAAATTACATCAGTGCACTCACATAATATATGGTATAAATTGTGAATTACATTACCAATTACATCAGTGCACCCACATAATTGATGGTATAAATTTGTGAATTACATTACCAAATTATATCAGTGCACTCACCGAACTTGGAAAATCCCGTGTCATAAATTACTGATTCCTACGAATAAATTACATCAAGATTTCCATTCAAGTTAACTAATAATAATAATAATAATAATAATAATAATAATAATAATAATAATAATAATAAGCGATTCCACCCCCAGGTATAAATTGGTGCTGATTAGTCAAGACCACAATGACTCTTCCCCTAAATAAAGCCAGGTGAGGTTAATAATAGGTACTCAACAGGATGGCAACGTCTTCAATGAGACCACCCGATGCTATGCTAAAGAGTTTATTTACTTATTTGTTTGTTTTTTGTTTAAGTGCCGCTTTTTTTGTTATCCATCTTCTGTTTATATAACTTCCTTTTTTTATATTTTATATTTATTACTATTTATAAGTTTTTTTTTTACATTATTTTGATTAGGTTACTTTGATTCTATCTTGCTTTTACCTAAACTAAGTTTTCGTCAGATTTAATCAGTTTCAGAGATGGGTAAATGTAATTATAAGATTGTATGATATCTAATATACATGCATACTTACATATATACGTACATATACATATATACTACAAATCTTTGTATATATATACATACATATATATACATATATGTGTATATATATATATATATATATATATATATATATATATATATATATATATATATATATATATAAGAAAGATAGATAGATAGATAGCTACACGGATAGATAGATGACATTTTACTCTCTGATGTCATTTTGGCGGACCAGTTAACTATTCAACCAATCAGTCAATCAGTCAACCGAGCTTCTGTTCATATAATTTCATCTGACTGAAACCAAATTCTTACCTGTAACTCCTTGGCCTTAGACGCTGAGTGGCTCTCACGCCATCTTTCTGTTTCTCTCCCTCCTCTTCCCCTTCTTCGCGTTCCTCGTGGTCTTCTTCTTCTCCCTCTTCTTCCTCTGCCTTCTTGCTGCCTGCGACTTCCCCTTCCCTCGTCCTCCCGTCCTTTCCAAGAAGGACGTCGCCACTTGGACGCTTCTCTTTCTTGTTCTGTGATGAATCAGCGACAGTTCCTTCGGAATGCTCCTCCGTTAGAGGTGGATGACTAGACCTACCCTGGTGACTCACGGACACCTCATCTCTTTTCTTGCCCTTATCGGTCTCCTGTACGCCTCCGGCGGCGGCACTCACTAGCGTCCCTTCAGGTACTCTAACGTGAGGGTGTTTGATCACAACATTGACTAGATGATTTAGGACGCGACAGGCGTCGCTGAGATCGGTTGGCTTGCCTAATTTTCTCTGGTTAGACTCATGCTCTTCTTTTCCCGCCCTTTTTACTTCTAGGTCCCAGTTTTTCGCGCCTTTTCTTAGCTCTCCTTCCTCTTCCTCTTGATCCTTTTCCACTTTGCAGTGCTTCCCTGTTGCCAGCAGACGATAGTTCATCCCCTTTTCCTCTTTTTCTTCCTCGTGAATTCCCTTTTCGTTAGCAACATCTTGATCAGCTTGCAGCGTCTCGCCTTCCTCATCCTCCGTCTCGACGATGTCTGATATAGGCCACGTCACTCGTCGGCTCTCGCCCCCCGGCACCGCCCCTCCTCCTTCGCAACAGTCGTCGTATCCATTATCCTCATCATCATCCTCATCCTCGTCTTCCGAGAAAGGAAAGACGAGCGCCACGCGTGACGTCGAAGGCAGCGGGTCCTCGTGTTTCTTCAGCAGCGATGATAAACAGGCCGTCAAGGGTGTTGTTGCCGCAGCGGCTCTATCCCTCTTGCCCTTGGCGTCTTCTCCTCCTCCTCCTCTGTTGTTGCTGTCGTTCCCTCTCTTGCCCACATGACCCTCCCCTGCTTCTCTATTCCCGCCTTCGTCGTTTGTTTTCCTCCACTGGTTCTTGGGAGAGGTCGGGTCGAATTTGGACCCGTTGTAGATGGCGCTGGTGCTGCTAGTACTACTGCATGTGCTCCCTGTCTTCCACTTGTTTTGGCTGCAGTCTTTCTTCCATTTGATCTCCTCCGTGCTGTTCCTCTTATCGGGGCTTTCTCCCTTATCCTTCGACGCCCCCTTCTCTCCCTTCTCCCTCCTCCCCCATTCGCAATCCTTCTGACCTTCATCCCACTTTCCCTCGCATTCCCCTCCTCCCCCTCCTCCTCCGCCGCCGTCCACCACCGCCCTCCAGCCCCCCTTCCCCTGCCCTTGACTCAGAGCCGACAGCACGGGCAGAGGACCCGCCAAGGGCACTCCAGGAGGCAAGAACTTCTTAAAATGACTGTACAGGGAAGGCTTGGGGCCCGGGGACACCACCAGGCCGACTCGCTGGGGGTCAGGGGAGGAGGAGGAGGAGGAGGACCCGGAACCGCCGGCGGTGCCTATGTAGAGAGGATGCCGCCCGCTGGGTTGGTGGTGGTGGTGGTGAAGATAGTGATGATGGTGATGATGATGAAGCTGGTGGTGATGCTGGTGGGGTGGTAAGGCCGAGGGGACGTGGGCGCAGTATGGCCGGTGGTGGTGATGATGATGATGGGGGTGCTGGTGGGAGGGGAAGGGCTGGGTGGTGGGGCAGAAGAGGCTCGCAGGGGCGTGCGAGTGGTCCGGCGTGGCGGCGGCGGCACAGGACGGCCTGACGAAGGCGCGTATGGGGCCCATGGCGGATGACGGGTGCTCGCTCGGAAATCACATTCGCGCGCGCGCCAACGAACTCGGATCCTCACATGAGACTATTGCTTACTTATTCACGTACACTTCCTAACTCACTCTCTTCTCTTTTCTTTTCTTTTTATTTTCTACATTCGCTGCTTCCTACAGCTTCCCTTCTATTTCTGCTATGAATATATTCAGATTTCCTTCTTCGATTTCTTCTATATTTATGGATTTATTCACTTATCGCATTCCTATTTATTCGTCCACTTGAACCAGTTCAAGGTCCACAGCCCGAACTTTGGATAACTCTTATCCATTCACTCTGGATACCTCTTATCTAGATGCTCACGCTTTTTACCTCACATGATTCCTCAACCTTTCCTCACTTCTTCACTCCACAAACCTGCAGTGTCCAGCTACTTCTCATCTACTTCTCACACTTCTACTTCATTTTCTCACTTCCTCAAACATTACAATATTGGAACGAGACCTCAAAAGATTCCCCACTCTAAGATTTTCCTAAAAGGTGACGGTGTTCTTAAGCTCTTTCTCTTATTTCTTTTTTTTTTTTATTATTTTCTCTCTCCTGAGGGTGGCGTCAACGGAGAAGCTCCTTCCTGCCGGGGAGGACACGGAAGGAGCGACTCACCAGCGCCGCATGGTGCAACGCTGCCTCCTGACCCTTGGCTCCTGCAGGAGACACGGACGAAGAAGAAGAAGAAGAAGAGGTTGGTTAGTGACCTAGACCAACATTTACCTAATTATTTATAATTCACAATACAATGAAGAAAATAATCATTATTTAAAATATCTGGTATCAAGATATAAAGGGAATGATAAGAACAATGGATATTTACAGATAAAAAGAAAGGACTGACTATTATCACAGATTATTTTGATAAGGCGATAAACATGAAGTAGGCCACTCCTCCCCTAAGGGATTTATTGTTATGAAGCAAGATTCCACCGACCAGAATAGAACGAGGAGAGAATAGGATAAACAATATATGAGTAATGAAATGCGTCAGTAACTAAGCTAGTTATAAATGTCACTTCAAATTATTACATCATTGCAAATTACTGACATGAACACTTAAATCGATATTACTACACTCAGTGACCATATGCAATGCAACTCCAGTTTCTAGGATTAGATTACACAGTATATTCAGAGAGTGGTTTTAAACGAAATCGTGTTTTGAATAGAGAACTCGAATGGATGATATATATATATATATATATATATATATATATATATATATATATATATAAATATATATATATATATATATATATATATATATATATATATATATATATATATATATATATATATATATATATATATATATATATATATATATATATATATATATATATATGTGTGTGTGTGTGTGTGCGTGTGTGTGAGTATGTGTGCATTCAGGAACGTGTATTTATGTAAGTACTGCTTACTTGTTTATGCACGTGTTATTTTCATACACGCATGTGCAACACGTAGGCATGTACAAATCTAAATATATGCGTTTGTGTGTGTTTGTGTGTATGTGTATGCACGTGCGCGCCCTCCCGCGGCTGTGTTTATTAGTGCGTGCCAAAGCCAGACTCATGTATGAATGTTTATATGTAACGTCTGTATATACGTATGCCCATCAAGTAACATCACTCTCTGAGAGTCACTTCTCATGCCCACAGGACAGACGCCCACGGCAGCTGGTGCCCCCGACAGGTGGAGCAACCCACGATGGCATCCGAACCGCTGCTGCATGCATACCCACCCCTCCCCCTCCCTCCCTCCCTTCCTGACCCCCTCCCAGAGAAGTACCCGCACTTCTGTTGGGCATTCTCGCTGGGTATCTTCCATCGCCGGTAACGCACGCAAGATTGTTTTCACAGAACCGACTCCACAGAGGAACGAGATTTGCACTCAGGGAAACAACACAACACGGGCTGACCCCAAAGCCAGGCGCACTCACTAGCTGTCGGGCGTGGGCGTAGGGCGTAGAAGCTCTAGGGCGGTGAGGAGGTTCTCCATGCCGGTGTCAAACACACCCCAAGTCTCCGCGGATGCCTTGCACTGCACCAGAGGCTACTAAAAGGCGGGATTGGGGTGCCGTGCCCCTACGGCCAGTTATTTTCTCGCCGCACCAGCGAGGCGCCCATTGGCGCGCGGGTCGGGATGGGCGTGGCCGTGGGCATGGCCAGGTGCCTCCACACCCTATTAGACGCCGTGGCACCGCCATTTGCCCGGTGCCCCACACCTGGCCGCTTCCGACATCGGCGCCGCGGAAAGGATATTTAGGTTCCGTTTGCTGACTCGGAAGAAATCGCGCGCCAAATCTCGGATTTTTTCGAGGAGGAAAAAGCGCGGGAAACCTTTCCCTGGGGAGTCGCAACTCCGTAGGGGACAATTAAAACCTCTTAAAACCCTTGATTGATTCTGGAGGCCTCTGGACACTTTCCCCTCGAAGCGCCTCGTCCCCTCGCCCCCTCCTCGGGCGCCATCTTATGGGCCATCTGGCTCGGGTTTGGGAACGAACGGACGCACGCACGCATGCGCGGCCGTAAACGCGTCCTTCCTTCCTGAACTCGAGAGGCATCTTAGTCATCTCTCGAGCGAGGCAGATTTTTTTTGTGTTTTTGTTTTCGTTCGGAGGCCGACGGAAGGGTCAGTTCGATGGCATTTTCTAGCCGTTTGTCTGGAGAGCAAATAGGAGCTAGTCATATGTATGTTTTGATAAATGTGATAGATTTATAATGATTTAATTATTGGTAAAAGTTGAATACCTTTATGTTTGGTAAATGTGATAAATTATGGCTGACTGATAAGTATACATACATACATACCCATATATATATATATATATATATATATATATATATATATATATATGAATATGTATGTATGTATACTGTACATGTGTATACATATATATATATATATATATATATATATATATATATATATATATATATATATATGGATTATAGGCCTTTCTTTCTAAAACTTCTCTCAGCCTACTCAAGATCATCTCCAATTTTTCCCATCGTGTCACTTCAGGATTACTGATTTTTTTCACCAACTTTTATACCCTTCTGAATTCTTTCCACATGACCAAACCATCTGGAGACACTCTAATTCATTCTTTCATTAAGGTAAACTTCTTACCTGAACATTCACCTCAACTTCTTTATCACTTTTTTGGGGGTGTGGGGGTGGGAGAGAGAGAGAGAGAGAGAGAGAGAGAGAGAGAGAGAGAGAGAGAGAGAGACAATCCGCTCTCACCAAAGTATATGCCACTATATATATTATAAATACAAATGGGAAGCCTCAAGGCCTAAGATCAAATATTTCTCTCTCTCTCTCTCTCTCTCTCTCTCTCTCTCTCTCTCTCTCTCTCTCCACACCCGGCTGCGATCCATGAAAATCAACCTGCCACCAGGGGCATAATCCACGTATTAGGTCAATATTCAAAACTAATCGTATGCAAAATTTTGACCCACAAAAATGACATAGCTTCTACGATGAATAAAATTATTATAAAACCGAAAAAATAATTTCCTATCTCCTATAGTCTTCTCCCTTTTCAAATTTATAATTTCCAGTATGTGACAAACTGTTATCAAAAAACGCTTATTATTAATCCCATAATAAGGGCAGTTCAGGCTCTCCAATAGTGTATTGAAATAGTTTAATATACCTAAATGACAGAAATATTATGGGTATTATTCTTAATCTAAGATGAACTGGTATTTGTCAAGTTATTATTATTATTATTATTATTATTATTATTATTATTATTATTATTATTAGAGGAGAATGTCTTTATGTCTGCATATTCATTAAAATTCTCACAAAGTACTTACCCAAAACACAAAGTAAGTTATAGATTATTATTATTATTATTATTATTATTATTATTATTATTATTATTATTATTATTATTATTATTACTACTTTATACATATTCGATTAAAATTCGACATTGAAAAACTCTACGGAAACCACACTGCAGTTTTCACCTTCCTCATCTAACTATCCCTTGCTAGTGTGAACATGTTTTACTGTTAATTTCTGACGTAATTGTCCTATCCGTAGGTTTGCATGTCCGCTTGTTAGCAAGAAACCACAAGAAAACTTATACGTTGATTTGCACCAAAACTTAACAAAAGGTGGAGCTTGTGAGCATCAAGATATAAGTGGATTTTGGGAGAGATAGGAATGCAACTTATTTTTACGTGGGGAGGTTTATAGTGAGCTTTTGGGGGTGAATTACTCAGCTATTTTGAGATTTAGAAACAGAACCATTGTGACAGATTTTGGATCAGGACAGATAACGGCTTCTTGTCGATAAAAATTGTTTGAAATATGGGCTAATAGGGGGTTTAACGCTGGCGGAGGTATGTGCTCTCTAAGTGCTTTATTATTATTATTATTATTATTATTATTATTATTATTATTATTATTATTATTATTATTATTATCGTGACTTCTGGAGGTGTTTAAAGAACAAACAAATACAGAGATACTATATATATATATATATATATATATATATATATATATATATATATATATATATATATATATATATATATATATATATATATATATACATATACATACAGACACACACATAGATAGATAGATAGATGATAGATAAGATAGATAGATAGACTGATAGATATGTGTGTCTACATTTATATATAGAATATAAATGCATATGCATACACACACACACACACACACACACACACACACACATATATATATATATATATATATATATATATATATATATATATATATATATATATATATATATATATATATATATATATATATATATATATGTATGTATGTATGTATGTATACACAGATGTACAATAATCAATTTATACATATATAATTTTTAAAAAAATCAACCTGCAGAAAATGCAATATAAAAATAAAGAAACAACAATCGAATTCTGTAAGAATACCTTTTCGCAATGGTACTTGACGCTCGAAAAAGGAGAATTATCTCTACCATCGGCAATCGTCATTTCCCAATTTTCATATTTCAGTTTAAAAAGATAAAAAAACAATATCTAAAGTAAATAATTTTTGTTAAAAAAAAGTCTGGAATTAGAAAACCTGATACTGGAATTCTCTCTCTGCTTCCGTTCTCCCCTGAGACTTATAACCTTCCTTCCTTCAGGAGGCAGGAAGACCTGTCGCTTCCTCTGGTGTCAATGAGCTTAATTAAGACCCTTCTTCCTTACCCTTTCCTTTTTCTTGCTTTCCTCGGGTCTGGGCAAGAGAAGGACTGTCTCAATGGTTTTTGTTTATTAGAGAGAGAAAAAATTTGCCCGTCTCGGTTGCTTTTTAAGGCTGAAAGAAAAATATGGGTGAAGAGAGAATGTGTTATTGTCAACAGTTCACTATAATTCAACTGAAAAAAGATTAAAATTTCTTTCCCATTCTCTCTCTCTCTCTCTCTCTCATATATATATATATATATATATATATATATATATATATATATATATATATATATGTATATATATATGTATATATGTATATATATATATATATATATATATATATATATATATATATATATATATATATATATATATATATATATAAAGATAGAGAGAGAGAGAGAGAGAGAGAGAGAGAGAGAGAGAGAGAGAGAGAGAGAATCTGTGTAAAACCTGATTCTTCTGTACATATTTTGTGTTAATTTCATATAACGTGCATCTCTCGATTTTAATATTTTTCCAATCAAATTTTACTAAACCACTGACGAAACTCAACTCTTCCTGTTTACACAGGTTTTCCTTTCAACCTTAGAAAAAAAAGGAACCGAGTCGGGCAATCTTTTACCTGAATCACACCTTCCCACACCCACCCACAACAGCATGTCACTTGTGCACATGCATTCATTTTGTCTAGTTAATCTCTGGTTCTTCTTAGTGTTGAAGTCATTTTTTCATTCAAAATAAAAACAAGAAAAAAAATGTCATAACACGTGTCGTCAACTTATCACATACATATCACTAACAGGTTTGAAACAAGTCAGCGAATGTATATGGAGTACGAATCCCTGGAAAATTTTGGATCAAGATATGAAGCACTCGCCAGGATCACCAATAATTTGTAAACTTGTATTCAACATGTCTGTGATGTGTGTGCAACAAGTTGCTGACATGCCTGTGACGTGTAAACAACAAGATGCCAACATGTCTGTGACTTGTGTGAAACAAGTTGCCAACATGTTTGTAATGTGTGCACAACAAGATGTCAACATGTCTGTATGTGTAAGCAACAAGATGCCAACATGTCTGTAATCAGTGTGCAACAAGTTGTGAACATGTCTGTGATATGTGTGCAACAAGTTGCCATTGTGAGTTGATGACATGTTTGACTGCACTGTGAAATTATTAGTATTAGTACTAGTTAAACACAATAGATTAAAATATATGAATGGATTTATGGATTTTACGGTGAGATTTTATTATCATTTACCTCAGGACATTGCATGATTCTGTAATAAGATGAGAGAGAGAGAGAGAGAGAGAGAGAGAGAGAGAGAGAGAGAGAGAGAGAGAGAGAGAGAGAGATTAGCTAAGCATTTGAAATAAAACTGAAAGAAGGCCTAAACTCATGGCAACGTTTTTACAGGTATTAGGCTGGTCATTGCCCCACTGCACAGAGAATCAGGTGGCCCTTGTAACACATCCCAAGCCACCAACTCCCACATTAAAAGTCAGCCATTTCCGGCACGTCCGAGTCAGGCCTGTTCGTTTCCCATTACGCCTGTGCTGTGGAATTCTTCATTACCTCGTTTTCTTTGATTTTTCAATTCATAACCTTCTTTCTTTAAAGAGGCGTATCTTTGGCTTACTTCTCTCTTATGTTTTCTTGATCCTTTTTCTTGTTATTTTGTAGGCCTGTAGTCGATGAGGTTAATCGTGTATCCTTCAATCTAGATATAAAGCATAACAGCAATATGCGAGTTGGTCTAATTTCCATTAATTTCAGTTTGCTGGATTCTGTTGGGCCTAAATAACTTCTTGAAAGATGCGTATGTTTAGTTTACTTCTCTCTAAAGTTTTCTCCTTCCCTTCTATTCTAATTCGTAGGCCTGTATTCGGTAAGTTTAATTACCCTACAATAAACACAAGAAATAACACATAAGAACAAAAAACGATTTAGTCAAATAAACAATAACGTCTGATTGATGGATTCTCTCACCCCGCAGGCTGGGTAGCGCCATCAGTGCACCTCATGTGGTGCACTGTAGGCCTTGCTCAAGGTTCTTTGCAGCGTGCCTTCGTCCCCTAGCTGCAGCCCCTTTCGTTCCTTTTACTGTACCTCCTTTCATATTCTCTCTTCCATCTTACTCTCCACTCTCTCCTAACAATTGTTTCATAGTGCAACTGCTTTGAGGTTTTCCTCCCGTTACACCTTTCAGACCTGTTACTGTCAATTTCTGTTTCAGCGGTGAATGGCCTCATAGGTCCCAGTGCTTGGCCTTTGGCCTAAATTCTATATTAAATCAATCAACCAATCGATCGGTGGATTCTGTTAGGCCTATCGGCATTGTCCTGTACTGCTGCGCGTAGCACACTCCTTGTTTTACGCTACTGGCAAGATGTCTGACAAGCAATTTCATTGATGTTTTATAAGCTTTCATTGTCATGATATCTTTTCTCGTGGCTAAGCGCCATTTCGCTAGAAACCGGTCCTACCTGACGCCGAATTCGTTCAACCAAGATGGCCGCCTCGAAATGGGTTGAGGCAGGAATGACTTTGACGGCAATACAAAAAGATAAAGTATTTACAAAACCTCGATGAAATATCTACAGAATCGCAATAAAATATCTACAGAACCGCGATGAAATATCTACAAAATTGCGATCAAATATCTACAAAATTGCGATAAAATCTCCACAAAACCGCGATAAAATATCTGCAAAATCGGGATAATATATCTACAAAATCCCAGTAACGTATCTACAGAACTGCAATAAAATACCTACAAAATCTACAAAACCGCGATTAAATATCTACAAAACAGCGACGAAGTGTCTACAAAACCACGACAAAATATCTACAAAACCACGACAAAATATCTACAAAACCGCGATAAAGTATCTACAAAACCACGACAAAATATCTACAAAACAGCGATAAAGTATCTACAAAACCACGACAAAATATCTACAAAACAGCGATAAAGTATCTACAAAACCACGACAAAATATCTACAAAACAGCGATAAAGTATCTACAAAACCACGACAAAATATCTACAAAACAGCGATAAAGTATCTACAAAATCACGACAAAATATCTACAAAACCGCGGCAAAATGTCTAAAAAATCCAGATACAATATCCACAAAACCAAAATAAAATATCTACAAAACTATCTACAAAACCGCAATAAATAGAATATCTCCAAAACCACAATAAAATATCTACAAAACCATAATCAATAAAATATCCACAAAACCACGATAAATAAAATATCTGCAAAACCGCAAAAAAAATGTCTACAAAATCTACTAAACCGGCATAAAATATCTACAAAGCCGCAATAAAATATCTACAAAACCACGATAAATAAATATCTACAAAACTGCAATAAAATATCTACAAAACCGCAAAAAAATCTACAAAACCACGATGAATAAACATCTACAAAACTGCAATAAAGCATCTACATAATCTACAAAACGGCGACAAAACACCTACAAAACCTCGATAAAACCAGACACATGAACCCATAAAACACAAAGGAGACACTCGACGAACAATCGAAATCCAAAATGCGCATGCGCAACCGCGCAGAACAATAACAAAAGGGTACAATGAAATTCGCACACAGACCTCAGGATCCGGAAGACAGGTAAAGTAATCGGCCTTACGCAGCCGGGGGTCGAAATTGCCGTAAATATTTGGCTAACTCGTTACTCTGAGACGATTTATGGCTGCCCAAGTTACACAGCTTCGCAAACCCGTTTTCTTAGGCAGAGTCGCGGGAAGATGGAGGATATAGAACTGGGTATTTGCAGAAGATTCCTTTTCTGTTTTCTTAGAAGAGTTATCAATAGGCATGGAAATAAAAGGTCCTCGCCGTGTTCCAAGAATTTAATAATAGGTTCCAAGAAGGTATATAATAGAACTGGGTATTTGCAGAAGAATCTTTTTGTTCTATTAGAAGAGTTATCGATAGGCATGGAAATATAAGGCCCACGCTGTGTTGTAAGAAGATGTAGATTCTAAGAAGATATAGAATAGAACTGGCTATTCGCAAAAGATTTTTTTATGTTCTCGTAGAAGACTCATTAATAGGTATGGAAATGTAAGGTCCTCACTGTGTTTCAAGAATATATAGGTTCCAATAAGATATAGAACAGAACTGGCTATTCGCAAAAGATTCTTTTTATGTTCTCGTTGAAGACTCATCAATAGGTATAGAAATATAGGGGCCACGTTGTGTTTTAAAAAGATACAGATTCCATGAAGATATAAAATAGAACTGGTTACTCGCAAAAGATTCTTTTTTTGTTCTCTTAGAAGAGTTATCAATAGGTATGGAAATGTAAGGTCCTCGCTGTGTTCCAAGAATACATAGGTTCCAAGAAGATATAGACTAGAACTGGTTATTTGCAAAAGACTCTTTCTACGCTCTCTTAGAAGGGCTATCAATAGGCACGGAAACATAAGAGCCACGTTGTGTTTTAAGAAGGTATAGGGTCCAAGAAGATATAGAACAGAACTGGTTATTCGCAAAAGATTCTTTTTATGTTCTCGTAGAAGAGTTATCAACAGGTATGGAAATATAAGATCCTCACCGTGTTCCAAGAAGGTATAGATTCCAAGAAGATATAGAACAGAACTGGTTTTTTTGCAAAAGACTCTTTTTATGCTCTCGTAAAAGACTCATCAATAGGTATGGATATGTAAGGTCCTCGTTGTGTTCCAAGAATATATAGGTTCCAAGTTCTGTTCCCGTAGAAGACTCATCAGTAGGCATGGAAATGTAAGGGCCACGTTGTGTTTTAAGAAGGTATAGATTCCAGTAAGGTATAGAATAGAACTGGTTATTTGCAAAGGATTCTTCTTATGTTCTCGTAGAAGACTTATGAACAGGTGTGGAAATGTAAGGACCACGTTGTGTTCCAAGAAGATATAAAATAGAACTTGTTATTCGCAAAAGATTATTTTTTTTCTTCTCACAGAAGGCATATTAATAAATATAGAAATATAAGGTCTTCGTTGTGTTTCAAGAAGATATAGAATCCAAAAAGATATAGAATAGAGATGGTTATTTGCAAAAAGCTTCTTTCTACGCTCTCGTAGAAGACTTACGAATAGGTATGGAAATATAAGGTCCTCGCTGTGTTCCGAAAAGATATAGAACTGAATATTAGCAGAACCTTTTTTTTTTAGTTTGTCCTCGTAGAAGACTTATCAATAGATATGTAAATGTAAGGTCCTCGCTGCGTTCCACGAAGATACAGAACTGGTTATCAGCAAAAGATTTTTATACTCATACGAGACCTATTTAAGGTGTTCACGAGAAAGTATAAATAGAGGAAAACAGAAACAGGAAGAAGAAATTCCAAATCTTGGAAGTGGAAATGAACAAACAGTTGCTGATTCAAGAACGAGGGATTTGCTGACCTATAGCTAGTGAGTGAATAGGCAGGCGGGTGTAACGTATCGCCTGGTGAGTAGAAATAGCCAAAAGAATAGCTGTAAAAAACACCTTGAAGAAATTGCTGTTATAATTAGTTAAAAATTGGTAATCTACTTTAGATAATTATCTTTCTCGATAAACATCGCAACATAAACATTTGATTTTAAATGAGTAATTCATTTTTTTAATATTTGACAAAAGCCATCTTTATATTTATATTTTTATGTGCCCAGACTAACATACACGTATATATATATATATATATATATATATATATATATATATATATATATATATATGTATATATATATATATATATATATATATATATATATATTAT
The DNA here is from genome assembly GCF_040412425.1 of Macrobrachium rosenbergii. Classification (NCBI taxonomy): domain Eukaryota; kingdom Metazoa; phylum Arthropoda; class Malacostraca; order Decapoda; family Palaemonidae; genus Macrobrachium; species Macrobrachium rosenbergii. Next base: position 17,862,153 of record NC_089794.1, read on the forward strand.
ATATATATATATATATATATATATATATATATATATATATATATATATATATATATATATATATCAAATATAAGGAGCCCATACAAATGCCAAAATGTGGAAAATAAAGGCTATATTTCAGAGACCAAACTGTCTCTCTCCTCAGGCAAATAGTGGGCTTCTTATATTTGATGGAATTCTGTTTTAACAGAAAATATTTCACAGTCATATATATATATATATATATATATATATATATATATATATATATATATATATATATATATATATATATATCTACTCACATTTGTCAGGTTCGTGATTCTTGTTCCATGAAGTCGTACTATCATTACTAATCAGAGAAAGGAAAATAACGAAGAAACGGAAAAAAATAAACAAAAAAAGATACTGCTTATCAATCTCTTATCGGTGGGCCTTGAATCGTCAATCAGTTTCCACGCTTCGATCAAAGGACGTGAATTCTCCATTTCCCACTCGATCAAACCCCTCGTATCACGAAGCTGTATCTCGAGGGCAATCTCCGAACGCCGAGTCGTCCTCCAAGTTCTATCCTTGGGCATGCTATGCCCTGAAACAACCCAGATTCCTTGGGTATGTTTATACGAAGAGAAGAGCGGAAACGCTGCCCATGTTGTAAGACGCAGGTAAACACACCCGTCAAAAAATCGCTGGGTCTCGCTCTCGTGGCTTGGTGCAACAATCACCCGGCTCGTGATTGATGATTGTTAGCGAGAGGAGAAGGGTCTCTCTCTCTCTCTCTCTCTCTCTCTCTCTCTCTCTCTCTCTCTCTCTCTCTCTTCCCGCTATTCTTGTTCCTCACCTTGCCTCAGTGTTTAAGTGCATTTTAAAAGCGAAAACAATGTTGTCCTAATTCTCTCTCTCTCTCTCTCTCTCTCTCTCTCTCTCTCTCTCTCTCTCTCTCTCTCATTTTGCCTCGTTTTACAAGTGTGTTATTAGTGAAAAGGATATTTCTTGAATTCTCTCTCTCTCTCTCTCTCTCTCTCTCTCTCTCTCTCTCTCTCTCTCTCTCTCTTTTTCCTCCTTTTGCCTCAATGTATATTTTCTTAACGTAGAGGTCCTTCTTTAATCCTCTCTCTCTCTCTCTCTCTCTCTCTATAGGTGTCCTAGCATAAAAAAGTTCCTTCTCTCTCTCTCTCTCTCTCTCTCTCTCTCTCTCTCTCTCTCTCTCCCTCTCTCTCTCTCTCTCCGTCTGTCTATCTACCTATAGATGTCCTAGCTTATAAAATGTACCTCTCTCTCTCTCTCTGTCTCTCTCTCTCTCTCCGTCCTCATGCCTAAGAGATACCTCGCTAGCGAAACATGGATAGCTGTATCCGGTTTCTAGATACAATCAAATGACATCATCCTATAGTGACGGGGAGAGAGCCTCACATTATTATTATTATATTATTATTATTATTATTATTATTATTATTATTATTTAAGGTGCAGAAACCGAGACGGGGGCAAATAAGGCCAACGTTAGTTGAAAAGAAATGGTTGCGGAAACACACAGGAAGGGAGAGAATTCCTCATTCTAGAAGCTAATGATATTAGGGCCCGATCAGACTGGTTAACCCTCCTGTTGGATGCTTTCACTCAGTATCTGTGGTGGTTGACAAATAATAATAATAATAATAATAATAATAATAATAATAATAATAATAATAATAATAATGCCTATCGTTATCATTCTACCCTTCGTCATAATACAATGATATAATCCGTAACTGGCAAATGGAACTCAAGTCTAAACTCTTAAGCCGGTCTTAAGCCCAGATGAACTTGCAAAAGACCTTATATAATTATGGCCGATTCAAATGACACATTCCATAGTGATGCATTGGATTTGGAGGAGTTAAACTGAGCTTTGTTGGGATATCGACTGATATTAATATTATTTATACTATCATTATTATTAGTTCAAAATCCCGCCCAATGGGCGGTTGTTATATGTGCATAGTTCTCTTAAACTAAAATTCAGTAGCTCTCTCTCTCTCTCTCTCTCTCTCTCTCTCTCTCTCTCTCTCTCTCTCTCTATATATATATATATATATATATATATATATATATATATATATATATATATATATATATATATATATATATATATATATATATATATATATATATATATATATATATATATATATATATATATATATATATTGGTGTCCTAGGATAGAAAATGTACTTTTCTCTCTCTCTCTCTCTCTCTCTCTCTCTCTCTCTCTCTCTCTCTCTCTGTCTGTCTGTCTGTCTGTCTGTCTCTCTCTCTCTCTCTCTCTCTCTCTCACATAAAACAAGGCATTAGAAAAAAAATAATTGTTTTAGCAAAACGTTTGGAATTGGAATATAACATTTAGGTCAAGGCCCAGCCCTGGGACCTATGAGGTCATTCAACGCTCAAAATAACATTGAAACAATCGTTAGGAGAGGGTGAAAAGTGAGATGAACATGAACGGAGGTACAGTAAAAGGCATGAAAGGGGTCGCAGCCAGGGGCCGAAGGGACGCTGCAACGAGCCTTAAGCGATGCCTACAGTGCACCGCGTGAGGTATACTGACAGCACTGGCCCCCCGGGGTGTCAGCAAAATCTTTAAATGTCAGCAAATTATTTGAAAAGTAAAGGAGGTGATTTGTAGAATATTTATCGCCAATTCTCTGTTCCTTCTTCTTCCTTTTCTCCTACGGCTCTTTATCGATGTGGTAGACAAATATAAAAATAGGAAATATAACAATAATCGATAATTTAATTCATATTCAAATAATTTTCAGTTGGTTTCATCTGTCTTTGTAAAACAAAGTCAAGATGGAGCTCCAAAATTATTATTATTATTATTATTATTATTATTATTATTATTATTATTATTATTATTATTATTATTATTATTATTATTATTAGTCATTTTTTAGGGGTGTCCCGATGAAAAACTCTACGGGTATCACACATAATTTTTAAAAACCATTTTGCTTTATTATTATTATTATTATTATTATTATTATTATTATTATTATTATTATTATTATTATTAATCATTTTCATGAAAATCGAATACATATCATTAGTTCCACTTTCCTGCTCTCGTGGTCCAGTGGCTATCAACCTCGCCTCACTAACTTAAGCTACTTTCCTATAAAAAATAATTCACTTCTGCCTCTACTGCCCTAGGAAGCGAAGCATGTACCTGGTGTTCAGTCGACTATTGTGGGTCACAGCCCAAAAAATAATTGATGATAATCAGAAAGTTAGTATTCCCTGGAGCCATCCTTTCGGGGGTTGGGGCGGGGGCGGGTGGCGAATAATTAAAAAATTATTATCTTGATTATTTTCATATATAACGAAAAGATTCTTAATTGGGACTGAATTATGGGAAACATGTACAAAGGAATTATTTTGTTTTGTATTTAGATTATTTTGCTTTCGCATGTACTCATCCCTGGCTTATCCTGAGAGAGAGAGAGAGAGAGAGAGAGAGAGAGAGAGAGAGAGAGAGAGAGAGAGAGAGATTGTTCGCATTCCTTCAAGCAACTGCGAATATACACGACGTTGTCGATGCTGACATCTGGCGAATTGAGGGAAAACAAAACTACGATAAACTAATTAAAATTTTTTCAGTTAATTGAAAAGAATCAATTGACCATCGTCAAAGCTTATTAAAAAAGTTTAGGAGTTTTAATTCATCTTAAATTCTCTTAATAGCACTTTAAAATATATTTTCACCTAGCAAATAATTACGCAGAAAACATCACAACCTCAAAAAAATACTCGCATGACTAAAACGCCTTTTGAAAATTATGAATATTTCCAAAATTTCGCAAACATTCTTGAAAACACTTTCCAATATTTGTACCTATTGAGAAATTCATCGCCTAAGCAGTTATTATTTTTTTGCCTCGGCGTGGTTCTGCCGCCCGCTGATTGGTCGATATTTCTGTATCAAGATGGAATACGCGACGCTCATTGGCTGGTATTTGTAGGCCCAGGAGGCGTGCTTGGCTGTGATTGGCTGATGGGGGAGAAGCCCACCACTCATCGCGTAGCATTGTGGGAAATGAAGAAAGAGGAAAATAAGAGGGGAAAAATAATAAGCATCCGACCTGTACGGTGATATTCAGTAGAAAAGAAATTTTTCTTTTTTCTTTTTTATCTTTTTATCGTTCAATGATAAAAGCAAGAATTTCATTTTTATTAAAAAATTAATATTTCGTGACACGAAATTTTTTTTAAAATAAACACATTTCTATAGAGAACGAGAATTATAATCAGTGTTTTAAAACTGTCAGTACTTGTTATTTCAGTTATATTCCCCAGATTCCGACAGTTGAAGGTGATTCATATTTTTTTTATAGTAAAACACGCCTAAAATTCCCTCTTATCTATTCACTCATTCATTCATTATTCATTTAATTTATTAAGCCGATGCGTCGCAGCAAACGTAATTTTTGACAATACGATGTCATAAAACTTTGCTGAAGGTAGACATGTGTTTTATATCATACAGCAAAATCAAAGTTCGGTATTACTTAATATAATTTATAATTTCTGTGCAAAACAAAATCTTAGAATCAGTGTACCACCAATTACCACCACATAAACAAAACAGTGGCGTTAAGTAACGCAGAATCACGGACGTGGAGAACGGTACGAGATCGGCTCTAATGGTACAGGTTCGCTCCAGGTTTCCGTCGAAGCTAGACGGCGCTTCAGTTCGTTTTCAGAAAATGGGAAGAGAATAACTGCAAGTCATTTGCATCATCTGCTCCGAATGATCTGCATTGCATTATCTGCTTTCTGCGAAACCCTGTTCGCTAGTTCAGTGGTCACGTGCGCAGCCGAGAAGAAACAAAAAATGCGCAGAAGTTTCTTCGGCGCAATCGAGTTTTCTGTATGTCGTATACTCAAGGGCACCGAAAATAGATCTATCTCTCGGTGGTCTCGGTATAATGCTGTATGAGCCGCGGCCTATATCCTTGCCAGAGGCACGATTATGGCTAGATTTAACCTTAAATAAAATAAAAATTACAGAGGCTGGAGGGCTGCAATTTGGTATGTTTGACGACTGGAGGGTGAATGATCAACACACCAATTTGCAGCCCTCTAGCCTCGGTAGTTTTCAAGATCTGAGGGCGGACAGAAAAAGTGCGGACGGACAGACAAAGTCATCTCAGTAGTTTTCTCTTACAGAAAACTAAAATGGCCCGGGGCCACCACTGATCCTGTTTACCACGAGATAATATGATAGGTCTAGACTCACAAAAAGCGGAGTGAACGTCACTAACAAGACTCTGTTGCCGCCACTTGGGAAAACATGTCAAGATAAACAGCGTTGTTTTCATTACTGACGTCACTAACTGTATCATTAATAATACTGGAGAGTTTGGTCTCATAAACATTTTCGGTGTTATTTGTGATACGAGTATGTCTTGGTTTTTAATGGTGCTGTTCGTATACGCATACATCATCTGTATGTTTATTCACCTTCCTTTATCTGTTATTACTTTTCCGTCGTCTTCTACTCTCACCATTTATAGTAATAAAAACAATATGATACTTAACGCAGCATCAACACACACGTTGGCAATATCAAGAGAATAAAACGAGAAATTGTACGAAAAATGGAGAGAACGGATTCGAATTTCTTGTTAATATAGTGTGTCACAAAGCAAGCACCAGCGACATGAATGAAGCGTAGTAGTACTAGTAGTTGTGGTCTATGCGAGTTGTAAATAAATCTTGAATGGAAAAAAATATCGCTGCCAGATGAACGCTAACTTACGAAGAGGATCAGATAGTCTGGGAATAAAAAAAATGGGAAATGTGTCTAGACAGAGGAGGCAACAGAGAGAGAGAGAGAGAGAGAGAGAGAGAGAGAGAGAGAGAGAGAGAGAGAGAGAGAGAGGTGGACACCATGGTTGAAATTGTGCGTCCGTAAACATAAGGTTGAATCTGATACGCATCAACCTTTCTTTGAGTTTTTTGTTGCGTTTCGTTTAACGCGCACAAGCAAGCGCACACACGCACACATACATTTACACATACACAACCAAACACACACACTCATACACTCATATATATATATACATATACATATATATGTATATATTTATATTTATATATATATGTATATATGTGTATTATATGTAGGTATGTATGTGTGTATTATATATATATATATATATACGTATATATATATACATATATATATATATGTGTGTGTGTGTATGTATGTATGTGCGACTTTTCCTTTCAGACGGGATCGTTCCAGAATAGAAACTTCAGGTAACCTAGTAGTCTATTAGGATGAGGTTGCAAGTTTATGCCCTGAAAAGTGACTGCTAACAACCACATTCAACTAACTACCAGGTGCATCTCCACTCTACGCAGCCTAGTCCCCCCCCCACCCCCCACACCCGCCACAACCACAACCCAACCTCCCCAACCTGTCACCCCCGCTACCTCCACATCCAACGAATTTTTAGGCCTTCGTATAGCAGGTTGCCCAAAAGGTGTACTATCCCTCTTGAGATATAAACAGCTAGATAACATTACGAAAGCTACGTATTGCTCAAAGATAGATTAGTCAGCCTTTTATTGACCGTAGGTGATATTAAGATCTAAAATTTTAATGATTAAGAATTCTGTTATTATTGGTTCTGTCTATATTATCGGGAATTTTAATGCTCAGCCGTCGAAACATCCTTTCTGCGGAGATTATACGCCTGTCAGAATCCTTTAATCAGCTACGCATCTTTCCAGTGTATTACGTGGGTCCATTCTGTCCTAAAATGGAAAACTGCAGTATCTGCAATACAAAACTGAGAAAAATTGTAGACACTGCAGTTTCCCCTTGCTTTACTACTGATTTTGCAGATACTGCAAATGGAACCCCCTAAATACTCGTGGAAAGCATTGAAGAATCATTCTGAAACTGCAGTAACTTATGTATTAGTCTTTCACGAGCCCAATAAGTGGCATATATCAATTTCGAAAAATTTGCAGATACTGCAGTTTTCCATTTTAGGGCAGCATTGCGCACTGCAACATTCGCTATAGGTTATATTTTACATCAACACATCCTTCCGCGCTGCAAACGCCCCAAAAAAGAACGACCTCCTTGTACTAGCTTGGGATTTCGGGACCACCAGAAAGACACAGCATTTAGGACATCATCCAGAACTAAAGTACTGTTAACACTTCAACCTGCTAAAGATGATATATGTTGTAACAGCTCAAAGTTTATAAGTCGACAGCATAAGAGACATTGTAAAAGCTTGACTCTGGCAGAGCCATTTAAGACTAGTTCTAGTAATTTACCTGACTGGAACGACCTAGTCAAAGATCTGTAATCACACTCTGGAATGTACTGTAGATATATATACACACACATATATATACATATATATATGTATATATAATGTATATATATTCCATAATGTGATTATATATATATATATATATATATATATATATATATATATATATATATATATATATATATATATATATATATATATATATGCATATATAAAGGCAAATATCACGGGGAAAGTGGCATTTGCCTTTATTTATAACTTCATCACGTTCCATATTTTCATGATTCAGTTATACATTTACATTTTTACTGTGGAGGCAAAATAGTGTCTCGAGATTAAGGCATTTTGCAAAGCTAACTACACAAGCAAATGTTCTGTCCAAAAATGTCCCGAGGCACTGCCGTTTAAGTGAAAATATACCAGGGGTAGAAGCATTGCCCAGAGATTTATACTCTGACGGTTACCCAATCCTGTGGATTTCATTTCATAAAATCTTTAAATCCCAAGATTAACAGGGTTTTTTACAGGAACAAGTGCCTATTATTTTATCACTATTCTGATTTGCATTAACGATCAAGATTGAAAGGGAAGCAGATTAATTTGACACAAAACGATTTCATTTCGCCGATCGTATTATACTGAGTAACACCATGGGTGACATTAACGATTTGCCCCGTAATCAGTGCCTTAGCTATAAAGATCTTTCTTCGGAAACTTATAAAGTTTGACACCCAAAAATGCACCTCCATAATTCATCGGTTCCTTCCGGAATCCCTAGTCCTAGTTTAGTCAATACCACTCATCAAAAAGAAGCTGAAAGATTCAGTTAATTCATGTAACTATCGTCCTAAAAAGACTACACCCTGTTCTTTTACGGAAACTTTTCCCACTTCTACATCTCATTATACAACAGGCATCTGCATTTATATACTGAAAGAATTCCTGAACAGTTACGTATCCTCTTTCGTTGATGTGAAATAAAAAAAAGCTCCCAATATTTCGATCAGTGCAAGATCTCTCCAGCGACTAACTCCCTAGATCAATTGTCCTCTGGTTCAATTGTCACTGGTTCAGTTGTCACTGGTTCAGTTGTCCACTGGTTCAATTGTTCACTAGCTCAGTTGCCCATTGGTTCAGTTGTCTGCTTGTTCAATTGCCCACTGGTTCAATTGTTACTGGTTCAGTTGCCCACTGGTTAAATTGTCACTGGTTCAATTGTCCACTAGCTCAGCTTTCCATTGGTTCAGTTGTCTACTTGTTCAATTGTCCACTGGTTCAATTGTCACTGGTTCAGTTGTCCACTGGTTCCATTGTCACTGGTTCAGTTGTCCACTGGTTCAGTTGTCACTGGTTCAGTTGTCCACTAGCTCAGTTGTCCATTGGTTCAGTTGTCTACTGATTCAGTTCTCCACTGGTTCAATTGTCACTGGTTCAGTTGTTCGCTGGTTCAGTTCGCCACTGATTCAAGTGTCACTGGTTCAGTTGTCACTGGTTCAGTTGTCCACTAGCTCAGTTGTCCATTGGTTCAGTTGTCTACTGGTTCAGTTTTCCACTGGTTCAATTGTCACTAGTTCAGTTGTTCACTGGTTCAGTTGTCCACTGGTTCAATTGTCACTGGTTCAGTTGTCCGCTGGTTTAATTGTCACTGGTTCAATTGTCCACTGGTTCAGTTGTCCAGTGGTTCAATTGTCACTGGTTCAGTTGTCACTGGCTCAGTTCTCCACTGGTTCAATTGTCACTGGTTCAATTGTCACTGGTTCACTTGTCCACTGGTTCAGTTTTCCACTGGTTCAATCGTTACTGGTTCAGTTGTCCACTGGTTCAGTTCTCCACTGGTTCAATCGTCACTGGTTCAGTTCTCCACTGGTTCAATTGTCACTGGTTCAGTTGTCCACTGGTTCAGTTATTCCACTGGTTCAATTGTCACTGGTTCAGTTGTCCACTGGTTCAGTTGTCCACTGGTTCAATTGTCACTGGTTCAGTTGTCCACTGGTTCAGTTCTCCACTGGGTCAATTGCACTGGTTCAGTTGTCCACTGGTTCAATTGTCATTGGTTCAGTTCTCCACTGGTTCAGTTGTTCACTGGTTCAATTGTCACTGGTTCAGTTGTCCACTGGTTCAGTTGCCCACTGATTCAGTTGCCCACTGGTTCAGTTCTCCACTGGTTCAGTTGTTCATTGGTTCAGTTGTCCACTGGTTCAATTGTCCACTGGTTCAATTGTCACTAGTTCAGTTGTCCATTGGTTCAGTTGTCACTGGTTCAGTTGTCTTGGAGCGTACTCGATACCTGCCGTAGGCGTGCAGACGAATTTGAGAGTTGACAACGAATACACGTCATTACTTCTCATTACTCCATAGATGTCTTAGACAAGTTGAAGGGGGCCAGGTATTCCCAGAGAATTCCCAGAGAATCGCCGCCTGGAATTTTTGCATGAATTCTCGTATCTGGGGCACATTCTCACGAAAGATGTGAGATATACGTTTGACATCGAACCGAAATAGCAAGCTCTGTGCGACTGGCAACATGATACCAAAGAGATTTGCCCTCTGTCACCGGGGAACCTAAATGCTGCCGTTCCACTCGTATTGTTAAAGCGTCTACTGTTGTTCCGTTTGGTGGAACTTTACCAGAGGGAACACGAGACGTATTACTAATGAATTCTTGAGGCAACTGAAAGAAATATCATCTTGATACGCAAACGCTCATGGGAAACTGCCCAGGTGATTTGAAGATCATTACCAGGGGAACCGTATCCAGTCTGAAAATCTGACTAAGCATTAGGAGCAGCAACTCGCCAATCCCGAAATTCTTAAACAATGGAGCGAGAAGAAGATCTGAAAGACGAGAAGGATGAGAAACGAGATTTCTGTCCTATGACAGGGCTGTTTTTTTTTTTTTTTTTTTTTTTGTTTTACATTACAGATGACATCAAGTGTGTTGTTTTTTTTCGTTCTTTTTCTAGCACGTCTACAGTTCCTGTCATCATTTTTGTTATCATTATTTCGTTGTTTTCATCTGAGTTTTTGTTAGCATAATTCTTCCCGAGTTTATTATTTTCTATATTATTATTAGTAATGGCAATGCTATAAGCTTTGCAGTACAATATTTTTTTACATGACCTTATTTCTTTACTTTCTATTGCATCTGCATACCTACTTGCATATGGCCTTGAAGTTATATAAAGTGTATTATTATTATTATTATTATTATTATTATTATTATTATTATTATTATTATTATTAATCAGGAAATGGGACTACTAGTTTCTGAGGCCCATGGAGCATTATACACACATATGTATATATATATATATATATGTATGTATTATAAATATGTATATATAAGATAGCTAGATGAATTAGTCGATTTACAAAGATAGATAGAGAGAGAGAGAGAGAGAGAGAGAGAGAGAGAGAGAGAGAGAGAGAGAGAGAGACTATTCTACAAGACAAAACCGACCTTTGCTAACACAGATCAAGTGACAAGTCAAGAGATGACTTAGTGCTGGAAAATGTATCACGTATTAAACACTGTTGCAAGCAACGAGGTCTTCTAAGAAAGGAAAAGCAAAAAGAATATCGAAAGCATGAAGACACGAGATAAAAGAGAGAAGGATCAGTGGAACCGAATAAAGCTGGGCAGACCCGCATGTCATTTTGGAAAAGAAGAATGTCGAGCGTAATATCGTTACGCCAACCGCCGCCTCTTTAAGGATGGAAGGTTATAGAAACGAAGGAAAACAGAAGAAGGAAGAGAAATCCCCACCCAATATCTCCCTCCCTCTCTCTCTCTCTCTCTCTCTCTCTCTCTCTCTAATTAATGATGTTGTACTGAAAAAGAATATCCAGCGTAATATCGATACGTAACCCGCACCTTTAAAGCAGGAAGGTTATAGAAACGAAGGAAAACAGAAGAAGGAAGAGAAACCCCCCAACCCACAATCTCTCTCTCTCTCTCTCTCTCTCTCTCTCTCTCTCTCTCTCTCTCTCTCTCTCTCTCTCTAATGTATAATGTTATATTGAAAAAGAGTACCCAGTGAAATACTGATATGTAAACAGCATCTTGAAATAAGGAAGGTTAAGGAAACGGAGGAAAACAGAAGAAGGGGGAGAAATCCCCCACCTCTCTCTCTCTCTCTCTCTCTCTCTCTCTCTCTCTCTCTCTCTCTCTCTCTCGCTAATATACGCATACAAATCCGCCTTGTCTATCTTTCTTTTATACTCATAATGTCTTGTCTCATGCACAATAATATGCGCGCTCTCTCTCTAACTCTCTCTCTCTCACACACCATGATACACTCTCTCTCTCTCTCTCTCTCTCTCTCTCTCTCTCTGATACACCATGATACACACTCTCTCTCTCTCTCTCTCTCTCTCATACACACGCACAGAGACTCTCTCTCTCTCTCTCTCTCTCTCTCTCTCTCTCTCTCTCTCTCTGATACACACACACATTCTCCCTCTCTTTCTCTCTCTCTCTCTCTCTCTCTCTCTCTCTCTCTCTCTCCTCACACAATCCGATACACACACACGCACCTCCCCCTCCTCTCTCTCTCTCTCTCTCTCTCTCTCTCTCTCTCTCTCTCTCTCTCTCTCTCTCTCTCTCTTTAATGAGTAAATCAAGGCGTAGGGGCTCAACACAGTGGCTGAAGACACCCTCCATTTCCTAAGGGCGTCAGGTTTCGTTTTGCGTCTCACGCTGCTCGTGATCTCACGTTTCAGACGAGTCTGTGTCTGTCTGTTTCATACGGACTCTCTCTCTCTCTCTCTCTCTCTCTCTCTCTCTCTCTCTCTCTGTCTTTTCCCCTATACTGATAGAAATTCGTTTTGCCAATCTCTCTATTATACTCAATCTTTTGTCCTCATGCATACACCGACGTACGCTCCTCTCTCTCTCTCTCTCTCTATCCCCCATACACACACACACACACACACACAACATATATATATATATATATATATATATATATATATATATATATATATATATATATATATATATATATATATATATATATATATATATATATATATATATATATATATGACTTTTATCACATCACCGTGATTCATATACAATCAGTAAGCTATAAACGTCCTTTAATATCCAATTCGCTCTACCTCGAAATAATATATTTTCATATATGTTACCGAAGGGGAATTTTTAGTTGATAATAAGTTCGTCGTCCCGTGGGCTCGCTGGTTCGAGCCCACAGGACGACGAACTTATTATCAACTAAAAATTCCCTTCGGTAAACATATATGAAAATATATTATTTCCAAGGTAGAGCGAATTGATATTAAAGGACGTTTGTAGCTTACTGATTATATATATATATATATATATATATATATATATATATATATATATATATATATATATATATATATATATATATATATATATATATATATATACACACATTATACTCACTGTCTCTTTCTCTGGTATACACACATACTGTACATACACCCGACCCCTTTCTCACATGCATACATTCACTCCTTTCCCATTCATACGCTCTTAGTCTAGTTCTTTCTCATACACACACATACACCCGTACAATTTTTTTTCTCTCATGCACTCAACTATAAACGCATATATACACACACACGTGCTCTCTCTCTCTCATTCTCTCGCTCTCTCTCTCTCTCTCTCTCTCTCTCTCTCCTTCTCACATTACGCTCACTCAAGCATAATCTTTCTCATTCTTTATTTCCTTTCTTTTCGCTCGCTCTCGCTCTCTATCTCTCTCACGTCCCCCACACACCCCGATACACACGCTCTCTCTCTCTCTCCCTCTCTCTCTCTCTCTCTCTCTCTCTCTCTCTCTCTCTCTCTCTCACTGTCTCTGTCTCTAGCATACAAACACCCATACACACACTTTCTTTCTCAAATACAGACATACACTCACGCTTCTTTCACACGCTCTCTTTTTTTCTTGCTCTGTCTCTCTCATAACACACTCACATACCCGTGCAATTTTTTCTCTCGTGCAGTTAGCTATATACACCATACACACATACTCACACGCTCTCTCTCTCTCTCTCTCCTTTTCATGTTACGCTCACTCAAGCTTACTCTCTTTCTCATCACTCACAATCACATTCTTACCCTCTCTTTGTTTCCTCTCTCTCTCTCTCTCTCTCTCTCTCTCTCTCTCTCTCTCTCTCTCTCATACACACACACAAACACAAAAACTTTCTAATTCTCCCTCTCACTCTCTCTCTCTCATACACACGCACACACACACTTTCTAATTCTCTCTCTCACTCTACTCACACACACACACACGCAAACAAACACTATCAATTCTCTCTCTCCCTCTCTCTCTCTCTCTCTCTCTCTCTCTCTCTCTCTCTGTCTCATACACACACACACACCCACTCTTTGTAATTCTCTCTCTCTCACTCTGACTCACAACGCTCTCTCTCTCTCTCTCTCTCTCTCTCTCTCTCACACACACACACACACACTCTTTGTAATTCTCTCTCTCTCTCACTCTGACTCACAACCCACACACTCTCTCTCTCTCTCTCTCTCTCTCTCTCTCTCTCTCTCACACACACAAACACAAAAACTTTCTAATTCTCCCTCTCACTCTATCTCTCTCATACACACGCACACACACACTTTCTAATTCTCTCTCTCACTCTACTCACACACACACACACGCAAACAAACACTATCAATTCTCTCTCTCCCTCTCTCTCTCTCTCTCTCTCTCTCTCTCTCTCTCTCTCTCATACACACACACACACACCCACTCTTTGTAATTCTCTCTCTCTCACTCTGACTCACAACGCTCTCTCTCTCTCTCTCTCTCTCTCTCTCTCTCTCTCTCTCTCTCTCTCTCTCTCAGATGGTTTGAAGCCCCGTCTATCATAAATTTCACAAAATATGCTGTTTTGAACCTGACATGCGAACTTAGGTCGCGTTATTTGCTTCTGTCTGTGTCTGTCTGTTACTCCTTCCGCCTGCGTCTGAATGTTATTCCTTCCGTCTGTCTGCCTGTTACTAGTTCCGTCTGTGTCTGTCTGTTACTTCCTCCCTCTGTGTCTGTCTGTTACTCCTGCCGTCTGTGTCTGTCTGTTACTTCCTCCCTCTGTGTCTGTCTGTTACTCCTTCCGTCTGTGTTTGTCTGTTACTCCTTCCGTCTGTGTTTGTCTGTTACTCCTTCCGCCTGTGTTTGTCTGTTACTCCTTCCGTCTATGTCTATCTGTTACTCCTTCCGTCTGTGTTTGTCTGTTACTCCTTCCGTCTGTGTCTGTCTGTTACTCCTTCCGTCTGTGTCTGTCTGTTACTCCTTCCGTCTGTGTTTGTCTGCTATTCCTTCCGTCTGTGTCTGTCTGTTACTCCTTCCGTCTGTGTTTGCCTGTTACTCCTTCCGTCTGTGTCTGTCTGTTACTCCTTCCATCTGTATCTGTCTGTTACTCCTTCTGTCTGTGTTTGTCTGCTATTCCTTCCGTCTGTGTCTGTCTGTTACTCCTTCCGTCTGTGTTTGTCTGCTATTCCTTCCGTCTATGTCTGTCTGTTACTCCTTCCGTCTGTGTTTGTCTGCTATTCCTTCCGTCTGTGTTTGTCTGTTACTCCTTCCGTCTGTGTTTGTCTGTTACTCCTTCCGTCTGTGTCTGTCTGTTACTCCTTCCGTCTGTATCTGTCTGTTACTCCTTCCGTCTGTGTTTGTCTGCTATTCCTTCCGTCTGTGTCTGTCTGTTACTCCTTCCGTCTGTGTTTGTCTGTTACTCCTTCCGTCTGTGTCTGTCTGTTACTCCTTCCGTCTGTGTCTGTCTGTTACTCCTTCCGTCTGTGTCTGTCTGTTACTCCTTCCGTCTGTGTTTGTCTGTTACTCCTTCCGTCTGTGTCTGTCTGTTACTCCTTCCGTCTGTGTCTGTCTGTTACTCCTTCCGTCTGTGTCTGTCTGTTACTCCTTCCGTCTGTGTCTGTCTGTTACTCCTTCCGTCTGTGTTTGTCTGCTATTCCTTCCGTCTGTGTCTGTCTGTTACTCCTTCCGTATGTGTTTGTCTGTTACTCCTTCCGTCTGTGTCTGTCTGTTACTC
This sequence comes from Macrobrachium rosenbergii, assembly GCF_040412425.1. Lineage (NCBI taxonomy): Eukaryota > Metazoa > Arthropoda > Malacostraca > Decapoda > Palaemonidae > Macrobrachium > Macrobrachium rosenbergii. The sequence goes on from NC_089794.1 coordinate 17,877,531, forward strand.
CTTCCATCTGTATCTGTCTGTTACTCCTTCCGTCTGTGTTTGTCTGCTATTCCTTCCGTCTGTGTCTGTCTGTTACTCCTTCCGTCTGTGTTTGTCTGCTATTCCTTCCGTCTATGTCTGTCTGTTACTCCTTCCGTCTGTGTTTGTCTGCTATTCCTTCCGTCTGTGTTTGTCTGTTACTCCTTCCGTCTGTGTCTGTCTGTTACTCCTTCTGTCTGTATCTGTCTGTTACTCCTTCCGTCTGTGTTTGTCTGCTATTCCTTCCGTCTGTGTCTGTCTGTTACTCCTTCCGTCTTTGTTTGTCTGTTACTCCTTCCGTCTATGTCTATCTGTTACTCCTTCCGTCCATGTCTATCTGTTACTCCTTCCGTCTATGTCTATCTGTTACTCCTTCCGTCTACGTCTATCTGTTACTCCTTCTGTCTATGTCTGTCTGTTACTCCTTCTGTCTCTGTTTGTCTGCTATTCCTTCCATCTGTGTTTGTCTGTTACTCCTTCTGTCTATGTCTATTTGTTACTCCTTCTGTCTATGTCTATCTGTTACTCCTTCCGCCTATGTCTATCTGTTACTCCTTCCGTCTATGTCTATCTGTTACTCCTTCCGTCTATGTCTGTCTGTTACTCCTTCCATCTGTGTGTGTCTGTTACTCCTTCCGTCTGTGTTTGTCTGTTACTCCTTCCGCCTGTGTTTGTCTGTTACTCCTCCCGTCTATGTCTATCTGTTACTCCTTCCATCTGTGTTTGTCTGCTATTCCTTCCGTCTATGTCTATCTGTTACTCCTTCCGTCTATGTCTATCTGTTACTCCTTCCGTCTATGTCTATCTGTTACTCCTTCTGTCTATGTCTATCTGTTACTCCTTCCGTCTATGTCTGTCTGTTACTCTTTCCGTCTGTGTTTGTCTGTTACTCCTTCCGTCTGTGTTTGTCTGTTACTCCTTCCGCCTGTGTTTGTCTGTTACTCCTTCCGTCTGTGTCTATCTGTTACTCCTTCCGTCTATGTCTATCTGTTACTCCTTCCATCTGTGTTTGTCTGTTACTCCTTTCGCCTGTGTTTGTCTGTTAATCCTTCCGTCAGTGTTTATCTGTTACTCCTTCCGTCTATGTCTATCTGTTACTCCTTCCGTCTATGTCTATCTTTTACTCCTTCCGTCTGTGTTTGTCTGTTACTCCTTTCGCCTGTGTTTGTCTGTTACTCCTTCTGTCTATGTCTATCTGTTACTCCTTCCGCCTGTGTTTGTCTGTTACTCCTTTCGCCTGTGTTTGTCTGTTACTCCTTCCGTCTATGTCTATCTGTTACTCCTTCTGCCTGTGTTTGTCTGTTACTCCTTCCGTCTGTGTTTATCTGTTACTCCTTCCGTCTATGTCTATCTGTTACTCCTTCCGTCTATGTCTATCTGTTACTCCTTCCGTCTGTGTTTGTCTGTTACTCCTTCCGTCTGTGTTTGTCTGTTACTCCTTCCATCTATGTCTATCTGTTACTCCTTCCGCCTGTGTTTGTCTGTTACGCCTTCCGTCTATGTCTATCTGTTACTCCTTCCGTCTGTGTTTGTCTGTTACTCCTTCCGTCTATGTCTATCTGTTACTCCTTCCGTCTGTGTCTGTCTGTTACTCCTTCCGTCTATGTCTATCTGTTACTCCTTCCGTCTGTGTCTGTCTGTTACTCCTTCCTTCTGTGTTTGTCTGTTACGCCTTCTGTCTGTGTTTGTCTGTTACTCCTTCCATCTGTTTCTGTGTGTGACTCCTTCCGTCTGTGTTTGTCTGCTATTCCTTCCGTCTGTGTCTGTCTGTTACTCCTTCTGTCTGTGTCTGTCTGTTACGCCTTCTGTCTGTGTCTGTCTGTTACTCCTTCCATCTGTGTCTGTGTGTGACTCCTTCCGTCTGTGTTTGTCTGCTATTCCTTCCGTCTGTGTCTGTCTGTTACTCCTTCTGTCTGTGTCTGTCTGTTACGCCTTCTGTCTGTGTCTGTCTGTTACTCCTTCCACCTGTGTCTGTCTGTGACTCCTTCCGTCTGTGTTTGTCTGCTATTCCTTCCGTCTGTGTCTGTCTGTTACTCCTTCTGTCGGTGTCTGTCTGTTGCGCCTTCTGTCTGTGTCTGTCTGTTACTCCTTCCATCTGTGTCTGTCTGTGACTCCTTCCGTCTGTGTTTGTCTGCTATTCCTTCCGTCTGTGTTTGTCTGTTACTCCTTCCGTCTGTGTCTGTCTGTTACTCCTTCCATCTGTGTCTGTCTGTTACTCCTTCTGTCTATGTCTATCTGTTACTCCTTCCGTCTGTTTTTGTCTGCTATTCCTTCTGTCTGTGTCTGTCTGTTACTCCTTCTGTCTGTGATTATTTGTTGCTTCTTCCGCCTGTGTTTGTCTGTTACTCCTCCCGTCTGTGTCTGTTTGCTATTCCCTCTGTCTGTGTATGTCTGTTACTCCTTCCGCTTGTGTCTGTCTGTTACTCTTTCCGTCTGTGTTTGTCTGTTATTCCTTCTGTCTGTGTCTTTCTGCCACTCCCTCCGCCTGTGTCTGTCTGCTACTCCTTCCGTCTGTGTTTGTCTGTTATTCCTTCCGTCTTTGTTTGTCTGTTAC
>NC_089794.1:17882602-17895102 GCF_040412425.1 Macrobrachium rosenbergii
TTATTTCTCTTTTAATTACTTTTTACTGTCATTATTAATAAGTTACCAAGATTTTTCTTAACCTAAAGACAAATATTTATATTTAATTTTCTTTTGGTAAATGTTCATATCTTTCCTTGACATGAATTCATCTCTTATTTCATATGCTTATTCTTTCACTATTCTGTAATGATAAGAATTAATATTTAACAATGGCGGTTCTTTTCAACAATTATTATCTGTTATTGTCAGTCGATCCTCATGGTTTTTTCTGTTGTGACACTAATTCATCGTTGATAATTATCTCTCTGTGTTTTCTCTCTTTATCTGATTGTTTTGACACTCATTCATCATTAACCATGTGGTTTGTGTTATTATCAAAGGCGTTATTTGATAGTTAATTAACCTTCTTTTTTTCTCTGTATTTATTTATAGTTAAACTTTGTCCATCTTTTGCTCCTCAAGAGCACAATATTTGATCGTTATTAACTATAAATAACGATGAATTCCCTCTCAATGATATCGACAGTTAAATACCTTAACCTTTCACCCCTGAATGACCTGGCTTTAAATATGGCTGACCCCTCCCCCTTTTCTTGACTTTGTTTTATAGAGATAATGATCTTTTATTTTTCCAGCCTTAATAAAAAAATATTTGAAAGGAAAATATCGTTTTATTTCACATTCCAGTGACATTATTTGATAGGTAACTATGGTGACTATCCTCATTATTTCTTATCTGAAGTCTGTTAATTATGTTATTTGATAATTAACTATCCTGCTCTTGAGTCCTTTAATAGAAAACTTTAATGGTTGTACTTTGAGGTTTAATTTTTAATATCAATGATTTATTATCAAATGAAATTGTAGTTTTTCCATTTTTTGCGTTTTTGTGAATTACACTGATAATATTGGCGGTTATTGATCCTGGGGTGGGGCACCTGGGCACGTGCCCCCCCCCCCGAAATAGAAAATAATGACAAAATAATAATACTGAAGATTTAGATAACATAACTGTGAAATATAGAAATGGGAAAAAATACGAAATCTATTATAGAAATTATATATATATATATATATATATATATATATATATATATATATGTATGTGTGTGTGTGTGTGTGTGTGTGTGTGTGCGTGCGTGAGTGGTTGTGTGTATGTATAATATGAAAATTAGTGGCCGCCCCCATGAAATTTTTCTGGATCCACTAGTACTAATATACCATTCTCCTTCCATTTCAGTATATTGTTATTTATTTGTTAATTTATTAATTTTTTCTTTTTTAATGAGTGAATGGAATCCCTTCTTCCTGTATTTCCCTTTACCTCCTCTTACTCCTTCCTAATGAACACCTTAATATTCTTTGGAAGCTTGAATTTCAAGTCAATCTCAATAATAATAATAATAATAATCTGAGTAATAAAAATCCACAACTATATAGTAAATATATTACTATGTAAAAAGAACCAAAGACTTTCGAACATATTACTATGTAAATATACTACATAGTAATATATTTACTGTATATAATTGTGGATTTTTATTACTCAGATTGTTTTTCACGAAATTGTGAATCTATTAATAATAATAATAATAATAATAATAATAATAATAATAATAATAATAATAATAATAATAATAATAATAACGGATTGTATGTCGCTTAAAGTATAATTTTTTAAAAGAATTGCTTTCTTCGTCTGCTAATTGATTAGGCTTTTGAATCGTCACTTGAATCTAAATCTTTTTTACATATTATTCTTATCAATATTATCATTAACATTTTCAAGGAATATTCAATAAAAACAAAAAAAAACTTGTGAACCAATTAGTAACGAAAGCAGATGAAACAGACGCACATATATATATATATATATATATATATATATATATATATATATATATATATATATATATATATGTGTGTGTGTGTGTGTGTACTGAAACTTACCAAAAGAAATAAGAAAAAAACAAAAATGCAAAAAGTAACAAAATAACACAAAACTATCTTCTTCACAAACACAGTTGTTAAGTTTATACCCTTCATCCCAAGCCTTGGAAATTTCTCACTTCCCCTGTGTTCCTTATTTTCATGACGAAATAACTGCTTCCTACGTACTCAGATCCCTTATCTCTGAGCCTTGGAATTCGCTTCTTACCCCTGTTTTCCCTTATATAAATTCACTACTTTTAAGAACTGGATTCATCACATGCCTTGGGGATGGAACCCATTCATTTCGTCCAAGCTGCGGTATTCACTTACTACCCATGGTTTCCTTCACCTTTCACTGCTCACTGAACTAACTGATTAATAAATAAATATATATATATATATATATATATATATATATATATATATATATATATATATATATATATATATATATATATATATATGCAAATTACTCTTCCGGTTCTTGTCCTATTCCCGTCTCCGTCGTTTTGAGACACTACAGTCAACTGACGATCAGGTACATAAGACCGTCAGAGGCACAATAGTGTTTAATGGATTATGCCAAGATGTGTTCTTCCTTGTTGAGGATTTGAACCCACGACCTCTAGATTGTGACTTAAGTGTCTTTAGACCACATTGTAATTATATATATATACACAAACGCACACACACACACACACACACACACACACACACACACACATATATATATATATATATATATATATATATATATATATATATATATATATATATATATATATATATATATATATATATATATATATGTGTGTGTGTGTGTGTGTGTGTGTGCAATTATACATAATATATTGTATATATATATATATATATATATATATATATATATATATATATATATATAATGTTTAGAATATGTATACATATACATATATATGTATATATATATGTGTGTGTGTACGGTATATTTATGTATATATATATTATAATATACACATATATAAGTATATATACATATTCATAAATATATATATACATACATATAATTACATACACATACATAAATATATATACATATACATACATACATACATAAATCATCACTGCACTTATATTTCAACCGACCAAATGAACCACATCAGCCACAAATAATTAACCAATTAATAACTATATGCAACAAAACACACACCAGCAGATCGCCCCTCACTACTTAATAACCACTAATTAGTGAATTACCACTACTGACTCTTTCTCTCACTCCTGAGTATAAGTACTCCACGTCCTCACTCCTTACTTAGAACTGAGTCCTTCGGTCTCATCGGCTCCTGTGGTGCCCCCATTGCATGCCCTCCTATACCCTGGGTCTCTCTCTCTCTCTCTCTCTCTCTCTCTCTCTCTCTCTCTCTGTTTAATCTTTCTTGGGCTCTCTTTCCTGTTAATATGATTAAACACTCCTCTACATTTCTGCAAATATTCTAATAATCTCTCTTTTCTCCCTCTCTCTCTCTCTCTCTCTCTCTCTCTCTTTAATCTTTCTTGGGTTCTCTTTCCTGTTAACATGGTTAAACACTCCTCTACATTTCTGCAAATATTCTAATAATCTCTCTCTCTCTCTCTCTCTCTCTTTAATCTTTCTCGGATTCTCTGTCCTGTTGATATGGTTAAATACTCCTCTACATTTCTGCAAATATTCTGATAATCTCTCTCTTTCTCTCCTTCTCTGACTAACTTACAAAGTCAACGTATACATTTTCACTTTTCTTCAAATTCTCTCTCTCTCTCTCTCTCTCTCTCTCTCTCTCTCTTTAATCTTTCTTGGATTCTCTGTCCTGTTGTTATGGTAAACACTGATACATTTCTGCAAATATTCTGATCATCTTTCTTCTCTCTCTCTCTCTCTCCCTCTCTCTCTCTGTTTAATCTTTCTTGTGTTCTCTTTCCTGTTAATATGGTTAAACACTCCTCTACATTTCTGCAAATATTCTGATAATCTCTCTCTCTCTCTCTCTCTCCTTCTCTGACTATCTTACAAAGCCAACGTATACATTTTCACTTTTCTTCAAATTCTCTCTTTCTCCATCTCTCTCTCTCTTTAATCTTTATTGGGTTCTCTGTCCTGTTAGTAAGGATACACACTCCTCTATATTTCTATCAGTGTCCTAATTCTCTCTCTCTCTTTCTCTCTGACCCTCAAAAAAGTTAATTTTTTCAGCTTTTCTTTCCTCCACATTCTCTCTCTCTCTCTCTCTCTCTCTCTCTCTCTCTCTCTCTCTCTCTCTCTCTCTCTCTCTTTATCAGTCAGTATATCTATCTAGCTATCTATCTAACTAACTAGTAGCTATTTTGAATTGCATGTAAAGCAGATTATCTCTCTCATATATATATATATATATATATATATATATATATATATATATATATATATATATATATATATATATATATATATATATATATATGTATATATATATATAAATATATATATATATATATATATATATATATATATATATAAATATATATATAAATATATATATATATATATATATATATATATATATATATATATATATATATATATATATATATATATATTCATGAAACTACAAATGTCGCTTAATATCGAAATTCACGCTACCTCGGTATATCTCCGTTGGAGAATTGTCGCCGAAGGGAATTTATATAAGTGATAAATGAATTGGAATCGTGGGGACACGAACCCGCGACGAAAGCCTATTCAGCGACTCCAGTTGACGTAAACCATTGAGCCATCAAGATGGCTCAATGGTTTACGTCAACTGGAGTCGCTGAATAGGCTTTCGTCGCGGGTTCGTGTCCCCACGATTCCAATTCATTTATCACTTATATAAATTCCCCTTCGGCGACAATTCTCCAACGGAGATATACCGAGGTAGCGTGAATTTCGATATTAAGCGACATTTGTAGCTTCATGATTGTATAAAAATCACGGTGTGATAAAAATTTCATATATATATATATAATGTCTTTCACATATAGTAAAACAGAATCTGTCTTACTCATTGCACTACACTTCCTCCTCTCTCTCTCCCTCCTTCTTTATCTACTTCTCTCTCTCTCTCTTTCTCACTCTCTGTCTATTCATCTATTTTTCCCCTCCCTCAGTCCACTAACCAGCGCCCAAACCTTACCCCCCACCCCACCCTCACGCCCACACCCACCCCCACCGCCCAGACGCCCCCTCGTCATCTCAGTAGGGGACACACGTTGTGCTAAACACGGATTAAACAATTGGTCGAAGTTAACAGCTCTTCCGCCATATTCTCACACTTTTAGTTATACTCGTTTAAGTTTTTTTTTTTATTTTGTATCTCTTTCGTTATCTATTCGCTTGCTTAGGCAGAAAAGGTTTATACTGAACTTTTTTTATTATGGTTTTTTTTTATGGTTATACAGTATGTCCTGATAATCTCTAATATGTTAGTTAACATATGCTAATCATGCTTATTTTTCGTCTGCAGTTGCTACATATATGTATATATATATATATATATATATATATATATATATATATATATATATGTATATATATATATATATATATATATATATATATATATATATATATATATTTGATTATCTATTTATTCAAAAACATCAGCACACACACAAATGAGAGAAAGAAAATACACCAACAAACAAGAGAACAAATTTATTACGAAATAATTACCAAGAAAGAGAAAAGAACGATAAAAATTAAAACCCCAGAGAGAGAGAGAGAGAGAGAGAGAGAGAGAGAGAGAGAGAGAGAGAGAGAGACCAAGGAATGCAGAGCAAACGTCTGAACAGAAAGAACTATGAGGATACGAACCACCACAGGTCTCCCGCAGGGTCTATTTCTGAGACCCTTCTGTCTATGTCTGCCTCACTGCCTCTCTTTCTCTCTCTCTCTATCTCTCTTTTCCTGCCTCTTTGTGTATATGCATGTTCATCGTTTCTGAATCTTTGTATGAAGATGTGAATATACGCATTTATATTTTTTTCCTATATGCTATATGAAGATTTTATTGCCAAGCTCCCTATGTATCTATGTACGTAATCTATCTGTGCATGTACGTATGTATATTCGTATACATATATTTATATTTATATACACTAGAGTATTTTATACCAAAGTCTTGTATCTATGTATACTGTCCACATTTCCTTGCAAGATAAGTTATTCTCCCTCATTTATATATACATACATATATATATATATATATATATATATATATATATATATATATATATATATATATATGTATGTATGTATGTATGTATGTATGTATGTATGTATGTATGTATATGTAGCCTACGTATGTATGTATTATTCAGCTACTGATCCGCAATATTTGTATGTTAACACAATTCAAGAACTAAAGTTTATAAAACAGATGATCAACGTTAGTAATATTAACAAATAAGCGCTAACTTTAATGCCTTTATGTGTTTCCGAATTTTATCGTGTCTTATTTTGCTTGAATATAGATCGTTTCTTATGTAAGATATTTGTAACGCCTTAAAGGCAAACATTCTCTTTTGTAAGGGTCACTGGCTTCGGCTCTAAGCATAAGAAGACTTTATTTTGTAAAAGAAATATTTAAAAGCAAAACATTTAGTATTTGGCTTTGTAAATTAAAACAAGAATTTGACCGATGACATAAAATATTTCTTTCGTAAAGAAGAGTATTTTAGACAATAAAACCTAATATTCTCTTTTGACAGAAAATATTTCGTTAACCAAACATATATATATATATATATATATATATATATATATATATATATATATATATATATATATATATATATATATATATATATATATATATATATATATATAATATACAAATGTGCATATTATAAATGTATATAGATATATATTCTCTTTTGACAGAAAATATTTCCCTAACTAAACATGTATATATATATATATATATATATATATATATATATATATATATATACAATATACATGTACTGTATGTATATTATATATGTATATATATATTCCCTTTTCTTGTGTAATATTCATATTACCAAAGGAACGAAAATATTTACATTTCAGTCACTTAACCCGTAAATATATCCTTTGTAAATGTGAATATTTCATCAGCCGCCAAAAATATAGGAATATTTTCTTTTTCTTTTACTGGGGTATGTTTTAAGAAAACACTGAAACAATACTTGGAATGTTTTTAATGAAAGCACACATTAGATATATATATATATATATATATATATATATATATATATATATATATATATATATATATATATATATATATATATATATATTTATCCTTTTACAGTTCACCAGTCAGGTATCGTTGATAACAGGAAATATTTGAATTTGATAATAACGTGAAAATAAAGAATCTCTGGAAGGAAAGAATCCCATAAAAAAAACGGAATTCTAGAAATAAAAACAGTTTTGTACAGAGAATCAAGAAAAGGACATAAATATGTAAATAAGTGGGAATATAGAAACTTAACTGATTCTCTGAGAATCAAAGACTATTCTACGCAAGAAGAATCATTAAGGAAAATTCCCAGTGATTAAGATTCATTCCAGGGTTATGAATCATTTTGGTGCAAAGATTCTTTTAACCCTCGAAGAATCGCCTTAAAAAGAATCCCTTACAAAGAAAATGATTCCAAAAAATTAAAATAAAAGCGAAAGGGCCTTCAAAATAAAAGCTTTCTTGAAATGAAAGATCTACTTGACAACGGAAGAATCAACGAGAGCAGAGATTCTAGTCCTGGGAAAAGACTCCTTTAGGAACACAGATATCCTTGGAAACGAAGAATCTCTTAAGTATTAAGAAAAATGGTATCACTCGAAAATAAAATTCAAAATAAACCTCAAAGAACTGAGAATCACTTAAGGAAAGAAACGGAATCGGTGGAGAATCTACTTATCGATTGTTTGTGATTTAAGAACTTAGAATCTTTCAGGAAGAAAGAATCACTCATAATTAAACCTTCAAGAACTAAAATCATCAAGAAACTGAAGAGCTGTTGAAGTTTAAGACTCCCGATATTGTAATAATGATAAAGATAATAATAATAATAATCATCATCATCATAAAAGTCCATTCAAGATTGAAAATTTTAATAATAAAATAATCGTAATATTCCATTATTAGAATTGATAATAAGAGAGGGTAATAATAATAATGAAATAATATTAAACTTACAATGAAAATTGTTGATAATAATAATAATAATAATAATAATAATAATAATAATAATAATAATAATAATAATAATAATAATAATGAAAAGAAGAAATTGACAATATACAAGAAGGTTATTAATAAGGAACAACAACAATAATCGGAAAGCAAAAAATCAATAAGAAAGCTGTCATTGTATATTCTTAGTAAATAATTCTAACAATAAGCTGACTTGAAAGCTTTATTCCCACTAAAGAACAAAATGCTGAAATCATTTTATGGTACGGAGATTGAATCACTTCTAAGATCAACAGTCAACTCGATACAGATAACAGTACTATACATGACATGGAACATAGAGGTCTCGTCAGCCACACATACGAACACTCACTCTAATGTGTGTGCGTGCGTACTTGTAAGTCTAACGTTTTAAGAGGAGTTGAGCGTAAGATAAAATAATCGATTGTGCAGTCCTGGTCTTGTTTGCTAAGTATAGGATATCTCTCTGTCTCCCAGTCTCTCTCACCCTCTTTGTCTCTGCGTTCTATCTCTACTATCTCATATACATTTGCTCCTTGCCTAAGCTATTTACACTTCCGTGGTCCACGCCAAGCACAGCGTCATAATTACCAGTGAAGAATCGTTGCGTCTACTTTTATTTACAGTTCCTTACTTCTCCATTACCAAGCCTGCCTAGTATCAGCTTGTATGGCAACACTGCAACTGGCAAGCCTTGCATGTAATCAGGTTATGAGGCACATTTTATTATAAGCAATGGCATAAACATTCTCTTACCACAACTGCGGTTGGACTGACGGACATATCCAGTCAGTGGTTGGGGAATCACTCATAAAGCCGCTGTCACTTTCTTGTTTATCACATTTTTTTTATTTTACTCTGCTCGTAATGTCAATAGTACTACCAGTCTGAATCTTTCTCTGAATTTCCCTCATTATACTAATTTTTTTTAGATATTCTCATCAGAAGTTAGATAACTTTCATTGTGCAAACAGATATGTTTGGCACATACATTTTAACCGCTAAATTCACAGTCCCCACTATTTGTTTGACATATTACAGTATGGAGGAACCTGGATTCACTTGTTACAGGCGTTAGAACCTGTAGACATTATCCTACGTTAGAAGCCTAAATTCTATAAGCTACTAAGGCAATGCTTTGTCTGGTGGCGAGGAACCCAGTGATGCCTTTCAGCACCACCGTCGAGGATCTCCGCTACATGAGACTACACACCGACGAGGGCATGGAGCTGCTGGGCGGTGGGACCTTCGGCAGCGCCGCCTCGTGGAAGGTTTCGATCTCCGCCGTGACAACAGGTTGCTGTTGCTCCTGCTCGGCCTTGGTCAGGCGGATGCCCAGCAGTTCAGCGACGACCTTCGACAAAAGACCAGTCACAGATAACCGGAGTTGGTGAAAGATTTCGACAATTAGAGTCCCTTAGCATTTGCTAACAAAGAACCTCACCAAATCAAACATTACAGTCTGGAGGGTACTATGTTTAGCCAACTAGGCCTATTGTATAGTTTTACACGTGCAACGTAAGCTCATTAGGAAAGCGTTTGTTTAGTGGAATGAATTTAATCGTAATAGTGATTATATGGCAAGAATTACTTATTTACTGCATGAAAAACACGAAAGCTTCGTTGAGAAACAAAGTGGTGCTACTTTGGCTTATTACCTACGCGTCACCTACACCGAGGTGCTAGTACTAAACATGGCGGAAGCTCCTTGGGATGCCGTGTTTAGTGCTAGCCTCTCGGGGATCAAAGTATGATATACACCCATTTCTATACCGTGTGGTCGACAAATTATATTAACAAACGATATCTTCGCGCGGTCGTCTACTTTACATTTACCAATACGGTGTTTAGTGCTAGCGCCTCGGAGTAGGTGACGAGCAGATAACAAGCCAAAGTTGCACCGCTTTGTCTCTCTTTTATGTTTCGTTGAAGTGCCATCACTGTGGATTACGAGGTCAGTGAAAATGGTCTCATCTCAAAATATGGAGATCGGATATTTTCAAAAATGTGACCTTGTGGTCTTGTCAGACTACTTCAAAATAACAATAAAAAAGAAATGAGTGTAAATTTAGGCCTACCTTTTGAAAGGAGAGTGCCACACCTTCGCCAGTCTTGGCCGAGAGGACATATGAGGCCATGCCGTTCTCATTTGCAAATCTGTGGTGCTTCTCACTTTTCACCTGCGAAAAATAGCCAAAATTTACTTTCTTGGCGGACAAAATGATCCGGCGTTTAGTTACATTACTATTCAAAAATTCGACAGAATTACATAACTCGCAGGAAGAGTTAACTGGAATACGTATAAAGTTTATATATGCAATGAACATATGAGAGACGTCATTCACGTTTGTTAGCAAATCTAAAAGGGAAGAGTAGGCCTATGCCTTGGAGGAGTTGAAAAGTTTTCCTACTGTATTTTTGAATTATTATTAATAAAATGAAAAAAAAATAGTTCGGATATATTTTATCTTACCTGCCTGGCATGTTCGAGATCAGCCTTATTGGCAATAAGAGCGAGAAGAGGAGGCCTCTCCTGCGAACGCCCCACTCGGCGGACGGTGGACAGCCAGTCCTGCAAGCAGTCTAGCGAGTGGCTGCTCGTGACGTCATACACGAGCAAGATGGCATGTGCGCCGTAAAGATACTGAAAAAAATATTTACGTTATCGAAACGAAAAGCTTAGATTTTTTATGACGGTTGTGTTAATGTGATAAAAAAAGTCTCAGTTGTGTTTTTAGCATAAGCAGTGCAAAGTATGGAGATATGTGACGGTGAATTGGGGCGAAGTATGGGGGAAGGACGCTGCAAGATGCCGGAAAGTGCTATTGTGTAACTTCGCTTTTAGTGGCCCTAGGATATATCAGAGCCAGTTGCCTGACCAAAAGGAGACAGGATGACTGTAGTAGGTTAGTGAAAGAACGAAAAACACAACGGGAAAAAGTAAAAATTGAAAACGTCAATGTCGTTGGCCATTACTAAGTAAAGGCTATTGCGAATTTTTCATAAACTTAGGCCTACTAAAACTTTCAGAATACCAGTGTAATTGCAAATCTTTGTTAGCAAATCTGTTCCACGGAAGTTAATACGCAATTGTGTAAAGTCAAATTCACTTCAAATTAATCTAGAATAAGCCTAACCCATTCTCAATTAACCTAACCAATTAAAAGGCTTTAAACACACACAACTTCTGTATATAAGCTGAACTTCAACAAACCTTGTCAGTCATTTTGCCGGTAAGTGCCGATCCAGCCACATCCCAGATCTGCACGCTGACATTCCTCTCGTTACCGAGGATTAACCGTTTCAAGTAAAACTCGACTCCCATAGAAGCCTGGCAGAAGAGGAAAAGGGCAAAGGTAAACTAAACACTCGGGAGAGACTATTGTTCATCTTAGAGAAGCTTTACTGCGCTAGGCCTATGTTTCAGCTTCAGTGTGGAAATAATGGTTGAGTTCACAAATTTCGGGCTCATCTCACCTGATATGACTTGTTCATGGTATCCTGGGTATATCTCAGGGCAATGGAGGTCTTGCCAACTTGAGGGGCGCCCACGAGGACAATCTTCACCTGTCTCTCGACCGCCTCGTCCTCAGAATCCGACATGTTGAAGAATACACAAGGTGCTCAATGTCCCATCAAGGTTCTATTGTTAGCTTCCTGTGGGTGAATAATAATAATAATAATAATAATAATAATAATAATAATAATAATAATAGTGAGATTTTTATATTTTGCAAAAGATGAAATAAAGTCAAAGAAAAGCCGTGTCTACCGACACTGTATAACAAGTGACGGTCGCTTTCCGGCTATGTTTTCGAGTGCTGAGGTGAGTGAGAATATTCCATTATTTCTAGTAAAATTGATGATTCCTAACTGTATTTTTTGTAGATTTTTCACATTTTACTGGATTTCAAGTCTGTTTTCAGCAACCTCACACCCCTCAACCCCCTCAAACCCTCTCCTAGCTTCATAATAGATCGTGTGCGGGGTCGAGTGACCGTTAGGCTGCCCCTCCCACCCATTAGACGACCAGCCCCCCACTCGCCACCCGAAAGACAAAAGATAAGGTCTCCATATTTCACAGTTTTTTATCACCGTTTCTTCCCTATGATAAATTCCGTCTGTCTACACACACACACACACACACACACACACACACACACACACATATATATATATATATATATATATATATATATATATATATATATATATATATATATATATCACATTACATACAGGTGAAGAATAAGAGACTGGGTGTAGGTCCTGACCGGTTTCGACTTTATTTCCAAGCCATTGACGAAGGACTGATGCATAGTATTAGAAGTCACAAATATATACACT
>NC_089794.1:17900102-18015102 GCF_040412425.1 Macrobrachium rosenbergii
CTTTGGGCATGGGCAAGAACAGGGTATTAGGTTGCTCGTATAATTTTTGCTATATAAACTCATGAGCTGAATGATGTATGACTTTATATCTTTTATTTCTGATTTATTATAATTTTATTTATTGTATTAAAATATTTGTTATTTTTTTCTATTTGTTATTTACATGATGTCAGGACTAATAATAATAATAATAATAATAATAATAATAATAATAATAATAATAATAATAATAAGAAGAAGAAGAAGAAGAAGAAGAAGAAGAAGAAGAAGAAGAAGAAGAAGAAGAAGAAGAAGAAAAAGTAATGAAAATTATTGTTTACACTTACAAAATTTTGATATATTATCATGAATTGTTTTAAAACTTTTGAAAAGTAAATGTCAATGTTGAGAAGTTTTGTAAATTAAAAAAATCCTTGTAAAGACCGATAAACCTGAATATATATATATATATATATATATATATATATATATATATATATATATATATATATATATATATATATATATATATATATGTATATATACGAGTTTGATAAAAAATTATAACAGTTCTAAAGTTATAATAGAAGGTTAACAGTATTATAAAAAGAAATATTTTATAGAAAAGCCAATTAGAAATCATAACATCTCCAGAGATTTTATATGGACCTCATCCAGCTACATTTCAAGTTCGTAATAATAGTATTTAAAAACGGCATGACTCATACTGATATCAGTTGAGTCACATTTTCCCTCATCTGAATATCCGTAAGCGCAAGATTAATTGAGCATTATAAGATACTTTTAGCGGCGATTTAATCCAGCGACTGAGCGAAGAATACCAGTGCATCGACTTTCTTCTTATCCCTGTTATTCAACTCCTTCAGCAACCAGCAATGCAAGTACACATCATAAACCTTGCGATAAGAGATAAGCCTTATCACATTCGCGCGATTACCCAGCCAACTACGGAAGTCGATTCTTGTAGAGCCTCGTAAAACCTCGTTGTCACTTGACCGGATACGAGCTAGGCTGAGGCGGCAGCTGTTTCGACTCCCGCCCCATTGTTGAAGTGACAGCGCCAGTTGTCTTTAGTCGTTTTGGTACTGTGATAGCTGGTGATCCGGCTGAAGTACGGAAAGGAAGCTGTTTTGTTTCTTGTGAGTCTCCCTTCGAACATCGAAGCGACTGTGGTTGCTGTCTTTGAGCCTTTCCACAGTTCAGATTGACCTTGCTAACTGCGGTCAGTCCGACATCAGTCATTGCCCAGTGTTTCTTGAGCATTTCCAATGGCCATCTTCATGGAGGAGAGTGACAGAAAATGCTACAGTAACTATTCCAAAGCGAGCTCTGCCAAAGAAAAAAATGAGCTGCTCAGAGTAAAGTACTTTCAGGCAGCCACCATTACCACGAAAGCTCTTGTGAATTATCTGGTTGTAGTGCTGAGTCTTACCCTTTGGGCAACTAAAGGATACAAGAATCTGCACAGCTATTGTCGTCAAGGGCTTGGATGGAGGCATTCCTTAATGGCAAAGATTTTCTCAGCTAGTGAAAGGAGGAGCTTGAGGAAAAGCCCGGTTTTCGAGTCCTACAGCCCTCCGTTGAATTTCAAGCTGCTCAGGAGGGCTTTCAGAGGGATAGGTCATGATATAGCGAAGCAGACAGAGGCATTAGAGCGGGTGCCCTTGATGGCTTGTCACGCCCCACCTCAGATACCTGATCAAGTTCACTTGTACAGACACCTCCAGAAACTCTTAGCCCAGCAACGGATGCTTCGAGATGCTATCGTTCAACATTCTTTGGGAATGCTGGAAGAAAAATTGAAAAACTTAAGAGAAGAAGCCACAGAGATAAAACAAAGGATTACTAAAGTTTTAGCTGACTTAACACAACTTCAGGTAACTTTAGTTGGCGTTACTATGATCAACTCATCTCTGCTGATGGAGTCGTACCATGGACAACTATTAGGTAGCGAGACATGTAATGAGAATTTAGGGAAAGAAATTTCTGCTAATATGACAAATATTCATGCTTCAACAGAGAAACTGACCCTCCTCGACATTTCGCTGGCAAGAGATACAAGAAAATACAAGAAAGTGGAAGAGGATATCAGACTTATGGAAGAGCTGTACTTATCTATCATTAAGAAAGATATTTTGCCCGACATTGTATTTGAATTATACTATATAGTAAAATCCAGCTGGAATGCTCCTGACCTTAGAAAATACCATAAAATTCTTTGTGACCAGAGAAATGTTAGAAAAGACAGACTAAGAGCTATTGGTAAACTAGAAGTTATGTCATTTAATCCAAGGTTTGCAACATCTCAGGTTGACATCAACAAATGGCTCTTTGGCAAAGAAAGGATACCTTTACGTGTGAACAAGATATATTCATTGTTGAGAAGAACAGATACCCATGAACTGTTGAGCATTGAGGAGCTGTTTAGAAATAGCATTCCCAAATTCATGATTGTAACAGGGCCAGTGGCATCTGGGAAAACTTGCCTCTCGCAGTATCTTTATGACCTTTGGCAAAGCTGTTCCCCTACGATTGGATTTATTCAGAGAACTGACTTAGTAGTCTATATTGAAACTGAGAAAATCACTTCTACATCTCTCATTCCCCAGTTAAAGAAAATGTTTCCCAGATCTCTATTTGGTCTTGAGAATGCTGAAATCTTTTCACTTCTTCAGCAATTCAAAGTACTCTTCATCATCGATACCAGCTTGTCCATGCCCAGCTCAACCCTTGAGGCAATAAAGGAACTTGCCAAATCTTTGGGAAAGAACAAAATTCTTGTAACAACCAGACCAGAGAAGCAGGCATTAGTTAGTCATTGCCTTAGAATTGGACATTCTAGACCAGTTATATTGACCATTGAGCCACTGCACAAGCCTCTACTACTTGAATACTGTCACGATACTTTTAAAGCTCTGAACAGACATGATGAAGCTCTGAGATCCACAATGAAAGCTGATAATTTTGTTAGCAGAAGGCCACTGATGAGTAGCAGGGTACCTCTGGCTTCTCGGCATCATTCTTCTTCACTCGTTACAGCTGGACAAACAAAAGAAGACCAGTGTCTCGTTGGGAACTCCTCACATATAGAGAAATTTTGTAGTCAACTCAGTGATGATCTGGATACAAACGTGAAAGAAAGTGATCTATATTACCCTTTAGCCTTGTCTTACCTGTGCTTTCTGTGGCTTGAGGATGCCTATGTTGTGAAAGACGTTTCCTCTTTTCAAGAACTGTTAGAGGCTATCCTTGGAATTTGTTGTACCAGGTTGAAGAGTGTACTCACAGAAAACTATTCTGCCTTCAAAGCAGAAATTATGAATGAAGTCAAGGTTAAAATGGAAAATTTTTATTCAATGACTGCAAACCCAGTTGCAAGTGATAATGATTTAGATGGTATTACAAATGTAGACTTTGACCATTGCGAAGAAGTCAGTCATCTTGCAAGTGAAATTTCCGAAGCTTTCTCCCCTTTTCTAGTTTGTTCTGGCTTGCATTCACCAAGGAAATGTAACCACCAACCAATATTTTTGCACCCTTGCCTCCATGAGTTTTTATCTGCTAGCAAAGTTATGTCTTCACTTGACTCTGAGAGAAGGATGTCATTTGGTAAACGTAACATTCAGGATATTTTTCCCATTAACAAAGTCGTGAACACTGGTGGAAAATACCTTGACACAACTAAGTTTATTTGTGGTGCTTTGTCAGGAAGACAAATTTTAAACAGGAATTTTTCAGAGTATGTAGTAAAGTTATTTTTGTCAAGCGGTGTCAGCAGCAGAGACTATTGCTCATGGCTGAGTTTGCTCAGCATGGGCAAATGGCAAGTCCCACTGGTAAAAGCTGTGAGTAAAGTATTAAATGCTGAAACAGCAGTTAAGTTTCCTATTCATAATCTTGATGACAGTAATGCCCTTTGCACTCTTCTCAAGAATCGTGTGTGTCAGCCCAAAAGTATCTCACTTACAGCAGGAATTCCTGAAAGTGTTGTCGATGCTCTGTCATTTTGCACAGGCACTGACGTCTACATCATTCCATCACCTGAGTATTCTTGGCTCCAGCAAGAAAGAGACCAAGTCTCTTCACTTAATGTGCTTTCCAAAATCAAAAACATTGTTGAACTATGGGGTAGACTTGAAGAGGAAGAAGTTCAGCTCTTGAAGGGAATGTCTCGTCTACACACTTTACACATCCATATATCTTCTGTCAGTGCTCTGACAGCCCTCAGCAAAAGCCTTTGTGGCTGCACCAACCTACAGGAGATATTCTTATACCTTGATCTTCCTTTTACTCTCTCAACCGAGATGGTTCCACATCTCCCTTGCCCTGCAAAGGCAAATGTCATTCTAACTTTGGCTGGTATAACAGGAACATTTTCAAGTTGGGCAGTCAGGGTGGTGAAGCGACTTGGTTCTTGCGTGCACCAAGTGCAGTTAGCACAGGCGTCTCTTTCTCCAAAGGAACTGCACTACATCAAAAGGAATCTGAAACCTGTTGTTGTTCATACTTGTATCTAAAGTCTTCTGTTGCTCATTTCTTACTATAATGGAGGGTTGAGCTAAAGTATACCCAACTCCAAGAAAGATATGGAACGTGACACAAGGACATTGGCGCTCGGCAGAGAATTAAAGAAGATCAATGTCATCCATACTTCTGAAGAAGGGTCTGCATACTCTACAAAGAGGTAGGTTTATTTCATTCATAATGAGATTATTTTCAAGGAAATTCTATGGTTAGTTTTTAAGACATGGCGTCCCACTTTTTTCATGGAAAGGTATCGGTACTCGGTTACATCTTGGGGAAATGCCTCCTGGTCACTTTTTCGTTCCAGAGGCCTTTAGTAGGTCCCAGCACAAGGCCATGTTAGCCAGACTATCCGTTTAAGCTCTCATGTTATGTGTAGATTGATTTTTGCTGCCTAGAAACCTGTTATGTTCTCTGTCATTTTCCTTCTGTCGAGGATAGCATTCATTTCCCCTCGTGTTTCATCAGCTCACGTACAGATGAAACTAGTCTTTAAAAATCACAATATTCTTCATTTCAAGGTAATCCTTCAAGGATGATTTCAATCTACTTCTGTGCGTTATTTCCGTTTTAGCTTCCACATGAAATTTTATGGTTTATGAGATCAAACCTTTTTGGTTAATAGCATTTCGAACTGCATTTTGGTAAATTTGCCTCCAAGAAGTTTAGGACTGCTGTTTAGATGAATCGAGCGCTTTCCTCAAAAACACTTGAGATCAGTGGAAGATTTAATCAGCTTCAGTTTTTAAAAACTATATATATACATATATATATATATATATATATATATATATATATATATATATATATATATATAAATAAATAAATAAATATTATATAGATATGTATGTATGTATAACTGAATCACGAAAATGTGGAACGTGATGAATATATAAATAAAGATAAAATCCACGAAGGAAAGGGAAACACGAGTGCTGCGAGGCCTTTCGACTCTTTCGTCCTTTACTTAGCAGACTGAAGAAATAGAAAAGTAAGTTTACAAAGAAAGCTCATATAAATGACAGGTGGGGATTATAAAGGAAAAATATGTACCTGGAATCCAACACAATTGAAAAATTAGTAGAACTGCCAAAACACGTTAAATATTTAAGAGGTTTTACAAAGGACTAAGATCAACCGTTCAGAAGTAGGGACAGGACAATTACAAGATTATACAAGGGCGTGACTGACCACCCAAAAAATATTAGTACAACAAAATAATGATCTTTTTTGTAAACAATAATCATTTTTGCAAGCTGAACATTTTTGCAAATAAAAAATCATATTAAACATACGGATACATAGAAAATATATTTAAGGTAACTAATTTGTAATTAAGTCAGTGATTTTATCTTTTAGGTCATTCTTGAACATTTTTCTAATACAGGGGTCCAAATAATACATGCCAGGGCTAAGGTTAAAATTACAGCTGGAAGTAAGCTGGATGATAGCGGACTCCAATAGATTTCTTGAAGAGAAATCTTTCGATCTGGCAATCACTGAACTTTCAGTCCAATTTATCCTGTGAGAGTTTCCACTTCAATGAATGAATACAGCATTGGATGTTTGTCCAGTTTTGACTGTATATTTATGTTGCTTAATACGTACATCTAAATCTTTGCTAGGTTGGCCAATATAAAAAGAGGGGTAGTCCGAACATGGCATTTTGTATATTATGTTTTATTTTTCTTTACGGCTACTTTTTATTAACATTCTTTTTAGTGTGTTATTATAGGAAAAAACGAGGTTGACATTAAAAGGTTTTAACAATGATTTTATGTTTTCAAAACCACTAAAATAAGGCAATCTAAGAATGTTCTTAGGGGTTTCTTTCTCCATGTTAATTTCACTATAAAACTTTTTGTGGGATTTGTTATAACAAATATCTAGTATATGTGAAGGATAACAGAAATCTGTCCCTATTTTGCTTATGTATTCAATTTCTTGATCCAAATAATGGGGACTGACAATGCGCTAAACTCATAAAAACATAGAAGAAAAAAATTGATATTTCGATTTTCCTGTGGATTCGCTTATATATATATATATATATATATATATATATATATATATATATATATATATATATATATATATATATATAATATTTACTTTATATATATACATGTATATAATATGTGCATATATATATATATTGTATAAATATATATATATATATATATATATATATATATATATATATATATATATATATATATATATATATATATATATTATATATATGTGTGTGTGTGTGTGTGTGTGTGTGTGTGTGTGTGTGTGTGTGTGGATGGTGTGCATGCCTAAATTTACCAGTAACCTATAGACATTACGTCGACATTTTTTCAGGTGCTGTGATTAAAGGTGACATCGGATGGAGTACAAATACTATGAAGAAAAGTTCTGCCAAATAAATATATCATGAAGCCACCAACTTCACGCTACGGGAATAGAGGAAACACCCATTAATCTACAGGGATTTTGAAGACAACTACCTCTGGATACAAACATCGTGAACAAAAAAAGGCGTCTCTGTGCACAGACGTAAAGGGAAAACGGCTGTTTCTGTGTACAGACTTGGCACCAACAACGGTTTCTGATTCTGAAGTCACGTCATGAAAACGGTAAGTTTGTTGACGAATGAAGATAAATTCGAGTTGAAATGGAATAACATAATGATGAATATTGTTATTTAAGAAAGAGTTGATTTGATAAGTAAATAGCTCTTGGTATTACTGACATTCATTCTTATTTTACAATACTCTTCGCGTAGCGTTGTTGAAAAAATACATATTTTTCGTTCATGCTTGAACGCAGACACCAGCTTCACGCAGTAACAAACGCGCATATTTTGCATTGCTTTCGACTGTCCTTACCCAGGCCTGAATGAAAGATGGAAATAAAGGGGAAGGGAAAGCGTAGCACAGAATAAAGAATAAAAAACAGAGAAATACAGGAAATGAAAACTGCTACCATGTTTTTCGTTGCTTAAAAAGACGTTACGTCAGAGATTACGACTCGTCGACTCCCTAGGGAATAGCCTAGTACTAGTTTACGATGCGCGCGCGTACACACCCACGCTCACACAACACCATACAAACATCAGCTTAAATTCATCCTTGCTTCTCCACGCTTCTCTGTCTTCAAACTTCCCTATTTCTAACTGCCTATGTTTTTTCCAGGACGGGCGATCCACATGCGTTGATTTATTTATTCATTTATCCGTTTACCGTGAGGACTCGTCTGTGAAGGACCTTCTTTTGTGTAAAGGAACCAGCATTCTTAGAAGATCCTCAGTTCGTCAGCGTATCCTGTAGATGTCAGCTGCTGTCCCTGGTTCGCGGAAACTGCAGATCGCGTTGGGAAATCTACGTTACATATCTCTATGAATTATCTTCGTCTACAAAATCGCTCCAACTAACTCAGACATTGGGTTGTATTCGTAAATATTCACAACACTCATAGACGAACTGTGAAGAATCATGTAAAAAAAAAAAACAATAATTTGCTAAACTTTCTTGCATTTTGGTGTATGACCTTAGTTTTTCGTTTTGGTATTTCCGATAAACTCTTTATCAATAAACGAAGTTGTTTATCACATTCTGACTTCCGCTGATTAGCTCTGCACACTGATGTGATTTTCAGCCATTTTAATTCAACTGAAACATTCTTGTCTAATTTGATTTACATGAAGTGGCATTTCTATTCACCCGAAAGAAGCTCAGTTGGTATCAGTAACTTAGATGAAGCCTTTGTTAGTGTAGGATGGTTGATTGTGTGTGATGTATGTTGTCAGGAGGAGAGTGGAATTGGCGCCAATGTTTCCCGCGCGTCTGCACCTTACTTGCAGTCACGCCTCTGTACTGATTGGACGTGTAATAAAGCACTGGAGTGTCCGACTGGTTTCCTTCTGCCTCTAACATGGCGCAGTGAGTAGGGTGTTGTAAAAGGATAAGGATGTCTACACCAGGGAGACCGTCTTTCACGACAAGGAGGGCACGACGATCCTCCAGGGGTGCCCACAGTACTCCCGTTGGAGTAGCGCCAAGATCACCAGCTCTTCAGCATGTGGTTGCCGAAGGGCGAGATGCGTTGCAAGCCCTTAATGACCGCTTGGCTACAATGGCGAGTGGCTTGTGTCTACAGAGCAGTCCCAGGGCCCCAGCCCCACCACTACCAGAGAAGTGTGCTTTGGAAATGTCGTCGGCCTCCTTCAGGACTTGGAAACGGTCCATGACACAGTGGCTTAGGCTATATAAGCTTCAACCAACGGATGCAGTTCAACATATTAGGCTTCACTGCACCCCAGAGTTGCAACGTACACTGGATGCCAGGTATAGTGATGCACAGTGGGCTAATTTGTCTCCAGAAGGGGCTTTGGATGCTATAGGGGCCATGGTTCTGCGTGCTTCGAACCAGGCCGTGCATTGGGCTGAGTTTTTGTGTATATGCAAGGACGTGAGGAGTCAATTAGTGAATATTTTGCAAAGTGCTCTCAAAAAGCCATGGATTGTGGCTTCCAGTGTCCTAGCTGTCATAGCGATTTGTCCGAATATATGCTTATTAGGAAGCTTATGGTAGGTCTAAGGGATGAGATATTGAAAAGAGACCTCTATAGGTCGTGTGATTCCATTTGTAGTGTAGATGCCTTAAGGGCAGTGTGTGCGACATATGAGGCAGCCCGCAAAGATGCTTCCATGCCCCAGCATGACACATGGCATCAAGAGCCACGTGCGGCCGATGTGGGAGACAGACCCCAGCCCCTGAGTGTGCAGCGGTGAAGAGTGGTGAGAGGTCCTCAGTTTCCATCAATGCTCGTATGTGTGGGAACTGTGGAGTGCAGCATGAGCCAAGGAAGGTCTTGTGCCCGGCGAGAAATAGTGTTTGTCATGGCTGTCAAAAAATTGGCCACTTGAAACGGTTCTGTAGGAGCAAGAAGAAGATGGTGAGTGATGCCCCTGCTTCGTCAGTAACACTGGGAGCGGTCACCGCCGGGTACAACCCAGTGTGCAGCCTACTATACAAGTGATAGTGTCCTCATCAGTGCATGGGCCTAGGCCTAAGGGTCACAAGCCCGTACAGGCTGTGGTAGACACGGGGGCCCAAGTGTGTGTTGCAGGCCCCACTTTGCTGTCGACCCTCATTGAAAGACCTGCCCTTTCACAAAACCGCAGGGGCCTACGTGATGTTGCCAATGTTCGATTGGAGTGTATGGGGACTGCCCCTCTTCGCATTCAGTGCGGTGCCAGGACAACCGTCCAAGAAGTGTATTTTATCAAGTCTGCAAGGTCTTGCTTCCTTTCATTGGCTGCTTGTAAGGACCTTGGCCTCGTGCCCCAGTCCTTTCCCACCACCTACCAGTGTCAGCGAGCCTCGCACTGGAGCATGAGGTCCCCACACCCATTGGGCCATCCCTGCCCAAGCCCTCATCCATGCCCTTTCCACCAGTGGAGGAGAACGTCCCAAAGTTGGAGCAGTGGCTCTTGCGCCATTTTCATCATCAACTTTCAATACAGAGGGGAGCCCTCCCAGTCATGGAGGGCAAGCCGCACCATATTCACCTACTGCCGGGGCAACCCCTATGCATGCCACACCCCAGCATCAGTGCCAAAGCATTGGGAGTCAGAAGTGAAGAAGCAGTTGGACCAGGACATCAAGAAGGGCATCATTGAGGAGGTACCCACTGGTGAAGCAACAGAATGGTGTGCGAGGATGGTCATTGTTGCCAAGAAGTCAGGTCAGCCCGCCGCACTGTGGACTTTCAACGCCTTAATGCCTCCTGCAGGAGAGAGACGCATCACACCCTGCTCCTTTCGACATGATCTCTGGGGTGCCTTTACATTCCTTCAAGACAGTGGCAGATGCGCATTGGGGCTTCCACCAGGTGGAGTTAGATGAAGAGAGCCGCAGACTCACAACCTTTATCACACCCTGGGGCGTTACCGGTACAGAAGAACACCCATGGGACACTGTTCAGCTTCAGATGCCTACACCAAGAGGTTTGATGACGCCATCAAGGACATCCCCAAAAACACAAATGTGTGGACGATACTCTTCTGTATGACAACAGCGTCGAGGAGGCCTTCTGGCACACCTATAATTTCTTGGACACGTGTGCTAAAAAGGGCATAACCTCAAGCCAGAGAAATTCAGTTTCTGCCGAAGAGAAGTGAACTTCGTCCGGTTCCAGCTGGGATGGGATTCCTACAGGCCCACAGAGGAGAGTCTAGCTGCCATACGGGATTCCCTATGCCAGACAACCCCTCTGTCACTGACATCAGGTCATGGTATGGCTTTGTCAACCAGTTGGCACCCTTCCTCGCCACTGCCCCGCTGATGGAACCCTTTAGAGACCTCCTGAAGAAGTCTACAAGCAAGAATGTGTACTGGGATAGCAACCTACAAGAGAGATTCCGCCAAGCACAGGAGGCCATATGCAAGCTGGCCAAGGATGGGCTGGTATATTATGACAAATCCCGACCTACAGCGGCCCTAACAGATTGGAGCAGGGATGGGATTGGGTTTGTCATCCTGCAGCAGTACTGTGCTTGTGCCTCGGCTGATGCCCCATTTTGCTGCAAGGGTGGGTGGCGTATTGCCTTATGTGGGAGCCGCCATTTGTCGAGGCTGAAGCTGGGTATGCTGCTGTTGAGGAGAAGCCTTAGCTGTCACATGGTGTCTCAAGAAGGCCAGGCTACTCCTGTTGGGCTGCCCCAACTTACTGATCGTGACTGATCACCGCCCGCTGGTCAAGCTCCTGGGTGATAGAGAGCTGAAGGATATACTAAACCCAAGACTCTTCCGTCTCAAGGAGAAGACCCTACAATACAGGTTCCAAGTAAGATACTTGCCAGGAAAGAGGAATTGCGCTGCTGACTTCTTATCACGCTTCCCTGCTCTCCGTTGCGAACCAGATGACAAGGATTCTGAACTTGAAGAGGATATGACTGCTGCCCTTGTCGCTGCTTCGGCCACCGCCCTTGAGCAAGAATGCCTCATACTGGATGAGGAGAGGGTCAAAGAAGCAGCCTCTAAAGACCCTGTGTACCAACTGCTGGCAGCTAAAGTTGCAGTAAATGACTGGTGCCTGCAGAAGGCACAGGAGGTGGCCTGCCTACGTCAGTTTTACTCAGTTAGGGACAGGTTATCTATGGTAGAAGACCTGATAGTCTACACTTACGAACAAGGATGCCCACGTCTGCTCATCCCAGAGGAACTTCGCCGTCAAGTCATTACAGGCCTTCATGCAGGACATCAGGGTAGACTCCATGCTCCGCAGGGCTAGACAATCAGTTTACTGGCCAGGGATGGAAGGCGACCTGCAGAGCCACAGGGATGGATGTGCCTCTTGTGATGTACATGCTCCATCACAACCTGCTGAACCATTAGTACTCACACCACCCCAGAATACCCATTCCAGTCGACAGTGGTGGACATGCTACAGTTGGAGGGCCATATGTACATGGCCTATGCAGACAGGCTCACCGGGTGGCTGGAAGTGGCACACTTCCCACATGGCACAACGTCATCAAGAATTATATCAGTCTTGAGGACATACTTCACAAGATGGGGAGCACCAGAGCTAATCTCGACAGATGGGGGCACAAACCTCATTAGTGCAGAGACCACATCATTCTTCAGAAAATGGGGGTTACGGCACGCCTGTCGTCAGCCCATTACCCCAGTCTAATGGAAGGGCCGAAGCAGCAGTCAAGACTGCCAAGAGGATCATCAGGTCTAACATAGGCAAAGGAGGCAGCCTCGATTGCAACAAGGCATCCCTGGCAATTCTTCAGTACCTCAATACACCCCTAAGGGGTTTGACAAGTCCCCAGCACAGCTCGCTATCGGCAGGCAGCTCAGAGATGGAGTGCCAACACCCAGACAGCATTACAAGGTGGAGAGACACTGGGATGAGATAATTCAGCGGAGGGAGCTACGAATGGCAGAGTCCCAAGAGGAGACCCCACCATATACTGGTACCAGGGAGCTTCTACCCTGGTTGTAGGCTGCAGGGTAAGAGTGCAGGATCCTGTAACCAAAACCTGGGACCGATCTGGGTTGGTAGTGGAGTCTAAGGGCCACCGACAGTATCTCATTAGGTTGGATGGAAGCGGTCGGGTGTCACTTAGAAACAGGAAGCACCTGAAAGTGTTAAAACGGCAACCCCCAACGTCCTCAGCCATTCCCCCAAGCCTGGAACCTGCTCCACCTCGTCCAAAAAGGCGCACAGTGCAACCCTCATGGATGGGCGAGTATGTCATGGGTGATATCGAGCGTTAACCCATGCTTGTGCTTGTCACCTTGTACAATTACATTTTGTTGTCCCTTATGCTCATTTTATCTTTTGTTTTCAGTAAGCTGAACTGGATAGAAATTCTGTTGTGCAAACATATTTTATGCATGTACTATATATTGTTGCCATGCATGTCCTTGTATGTTGTGACACTCAGTGTTAACCATTGCTTTTGTCCTATGGGATCTTCCTTTTACAGCTTTCTTTGTCTATATATATGCATTTAATACATGTTTACTTATTATTTTCATTTAATATTTTGCCATTCTGCCATGCCATAATCTTAGGGGGGGGATGTAGGATGGTTGATTGTGTGTGATGTATGTTGTCAGGAGGAGAGTGGAATTGGCGCCAATGTTTCCCGCGCGTCTGCACCTTACTTGCAGTCACGCCTCTGTACTGATTGGACGTGTAATAAAGCACTGGAGTGTCCGACTGGTTTCCTTCTGCCTCTAACAGTTAGGCTTTTTTGCATGGTGACGTGAACATTGAAAATTGCATAGTCATGTGCAAGACTTGTCTCTCACTGGTTAATCTATTCAAGTACAGTTTTTAACAAAGGAAGCACAGTCAGCCGCAGAAGTGCTTTCAAGTACAGCCAGCCACAAAAGAGCTTTCAAGCACAGTCAGCCACAAAAGTGCTTCCAAGTATCATTATCAGTCATCCAAAACTGCTCTTTCATTTTTTGTTAAACTAACAAATGTTTGCGACATCTTGTAGTGACACCAGTTTATAGAACTGTAACAGTTAATACAGGATACATAACTCTGGGTAGCTTAATTTTCCGAAAGACTACGTGGTTGTGATTTTGTCCACAATTGTCTTAGTTACATAATAGACTGAAATCGTTTCAGAAGAGGCAATCAGCTCTGCAGAATTTTTTTAAATTTTGATCAGTGGAACACTGTTTGCAGTCTAGAGAGAATATATTCAAGTCTTAAATGGTGTTGATTCCAGTTTTTAGTGTTAAGTAAATACCAAACAGTAAACAGAAAATTATTACAATTAATTTGAGCTTGCTCACCTAAATACATGAATCGTTTCTGGGCAGCTTCTGAGAAACATAATAGCTTGCAAACTTTCAGTGCAGTAAACTGTGCTCTCTCTCTCTCTCTCTAAGCTGAAGAAAAGTACCTGGACGAAAATCAAAACATTGTACACTTAATTATAAGTAGATGAACATATCTGAGGATAACAGTCTCCTTTCCAAAAGCCTAAAGACTAATAAAAAGGCTGAAACTTGTTGAGCATTGATAATCTTACTGACAAGTATGACTTGAAACAATGGGAAGTCTCTTAGACTTTTCATTCTACAAATAAAGAGGTTCATGACATGGAAAGTCTTTTTTATTCTGCAAAGAAAGGGGCTCTTGTTGAAAGTCTTTTAGACTTTTCCCCCTGCAAAAGAAATAGGCTCATGACATGAAAAATCTTTGAGACTTTTCATTCTACAAAGAAAGGGGTTCATGACATGGAAAGTCTTTTTAGACATTCCATTCTACAATGAAAGGGGCCCTGAACATTGAAAGTCTCATAGACTTTTCATTCTACAAAGCAAGGGACTTGTGACTTGAAAAGTCTTGTAGACTTTTCCATTCTACGAAGCAAGGGGCATGGAAAGTCTTTCAGACTAGACTTTCCTTGCGAAAACACGAACTTCAACCAGCTGGAGTGCGTTGGTGTCAGTGCCTATCTTCTGGATGCTGACGTATCTCCCAGTGATGCCGTAATAGTGGGAGCAGAGCAGGTATCCTCTATCAACACCATAAGGTCCTTTGTAGGGCGAAAACAGCGTGTATGAGGTAAAATTGCCGTCTGTCTTCAGTTCTGAGCCAGTGCGGACCTAGGAAATAATAGTTGTCAGTTATAAGTCGTCTACTCAGATCTGGGAATTAACAGAGCCATCATTATGGCATAGAATGAGTGGCAGTGAGACAGTGAAGAGATAAAGAGATAGGGAAACTTTATTCATACAGATAAATGTACAGCCTAACAATAAAGATGCTGGAGAACAATGGACAAAGGAAAGGGATAAGGCAGGGGCTACAGGAATCTGAAAATTTTTGTACATTTAAATGAAGGAAGGAAGTACAAGAAATGGGAGGCAAATATAAAATTCAACAAATGCAGAGAGGACGGTACTCTCCATGTGCTTTTAAACATCATTTCGAGGAGGCTTACATAAATTTGTTAGGAACAGTAATTGCTTAAATGTGTGATGGCAAAGAGAGGAGATTTTTAGCAATACTTTCTTCATCCCTTATGTTTTTTTTTCTTTCCAAAGTGAAACTGTGTATATTTCTCTTTGTGAACCATGTATTTCCAGCAATCAATGCCCTTTCCAAACACATTTCCGCAGGAAATTCATAGCTGCTCACTGTCCCATCTGTTCTTCTGCCACATACCTTTGCATTTAAATCACCTAGCACATCCACCTATCCGTATTTTCTGAATCTAGCAAGGCCAGGATTCAAACTCTCCCAAAGGCAGTCTCTTCACACCCATTTTTTCTCAATCCTAGACTGTCCACACCTACTATGACAGTTTTTTCTTACACTATGCTTAATTGTCCTTTCCCTCCATGCCGACACCATCGTCCTTTGCCCTTCACCCTGTCTCGCTCAGTGTCTGTCAGGACATCCAGCATCCCCTCCCCAAACAAGTCAGCTATCGTGCATTTATTCTCATCGGCACCACCCCCAGCCACATTCTTTTACCCCAAGCTGCACTATTTGAAAATACTACTGCCCTCCGTGAAAATGGCCACCTTCACGCATGCGCGCAAACTTACACAAACAGAAATACGCTTGTGATTTTAAGCATCTTCCATGATGACATGAAGATGTTAACCTTCACATGTGTGCAGAGGGTTCAGTTGTGAATGCTGCCAGCTGAAAAGAGTGTACATATTGGTAAGTATGTACACAGAACTGGCTTACGTGCCATACACATGACGATGGTGTAAGCATGCAAGCACATGTGCATACATACATGTAAGAAGCATTAGTCGATATCTTTACCTCAAGTTAACTTCCAGTATCTCACCTCAACATTAACGAACCTATCTTGACAACATTCCTGTCTCAGGAAGAGCTGTATTTGGTGAATGGTCCGTTCTGCTTGAAGATCAACCACCCACCACGGGCGCGATCCACCAGGATAAGAATGGAACATACTTAAGTCCTGTATTTTACCGTCGACAGCCAATTCCTTTACGTACCTGGTGAGAATAAGAGGTAAAAAAAAAAAATTGAGGCCTGTCAATCTTCTCGTCTATAAAAGGCTTCTGTGACATGTTGTATACATAGGACAAACAGCATACCTTGAACTCGGTTGCGTGTTACAAACATGTTATAGGCATGTTGCAAACACCTTTTGCAAGAAGTTATAAAAAAGAAGACCTGGGAAACTTCCCTCATATAGTTATAGAACCAATAGCATACCTTGGGGTCAGTTACATGTTATAGACATGTCACCAATGTCTTTAACTAGAAAACATAGAAAAGGAGACCTGTGATTCGACTCTAGTATAGAAGGCATTTTACGTGTTATAGACACAGGACTAATGGCAAACCTTGAGTTCAGTTGCGTGTTATAGACATGTTGCAAACACCTTGTGCAAAAAGATAAAAGGGGTTTGTATGACTTTTTACATGTTGAAGACTATGGCAAACCCTGCATTCAGTTAAGTGACATACTGATGGCATTTTAAGTTGCATGTATAAAATGGCGTGTGCTACCAAGTTTTGTAGTGTCAAAAAATTATTCAGGTCTTTAGATTAACACAAGACTGCTGTGACTTCTGAGAGCAGTGGTACCCAAAGTGATGATGCAGATTTTTAGCTCACCTGTACTGGAAAAACTTTGACTCTGAGTACATTAGAATATGACAGATTCTCCAAAGGCATTTGATATCTTTCTGCTTATACTAAGGACTATAAAACTGGTTTCATTTATGGGCTACAATTTCAGATCATTCACTCACAAACCGAATGAGGAAGAACAGTAGGTGGGTTTCGAAAAGGCCACCTCTTCCAGGGTACTGGGCGAGGGTATGTCAGAGGTTCTGAAGAAGGCGCCGGAGAGGGCAGATCCGGCACCATAGACTGTGCAATTGCCATCTGTTGGCAGGCAAAAAATAAAAAAATATATTGTTTAAACTGTTAAATCTCGTAAATTTTGTATAATCTTGGATGAATGTGATATTCTTTTGTTATCTCGGCTTTATCGACCTGGGACAAAATAAGTCTGCAAAGATTCATTCGCCTGATATATACATATATACATACATGCATACATAAATAAATGTATATTTGTATATATATATATATATATATATATATATATATATATATATATATATGTGTGTGTGTGTGTGTGTGTGTACGTGTGTATGTGTATAGGCTATATATATATATATATATATATATATATATATATATATATATATATATATATATATATATATATATATATATATGTGTGTGTGTGTGTGTGTGTGTGTGTGTACGTGTATGTGTAGGCAAACCCAAAGAACACCCAGAAAGAGGCAATACTTAAAATCAAATGTGTAAGCAAGTGCCGTCAGTTGATTGGCGAGGGATGCACAGATGAGAGTCGACGTGACCAGGTAACTGACGGCCGGGAGCTTCGTCGTGTTGTAAGTTACGACGGCGGGGCCGGTGGGCGCGGGGATGGGGCCGCTCTCTACGCACTCCTTCGGGTAGACCAAAGCGACTATCACGTCCGCCGCGTGTGAAGAAGAGATGGCCGTCCAGGTGACGAGGATGAATAATATCCTGCTCATGGGTCCGCTCGTAGCCCTCGAGCTCATCGTCGACTGGCAAGAAGAAGAAGAAGAGGTCTCCGGAGATCCTGGAATGGTGAATGTTCCGTTAGATTGCGGAGATTCTCGAATGTGTAACGATTTCTGTAATGAGTCTCTTACGTTTTAAAAGGGTCATTTTGCACGTAGCGCAATTTGCGACTGTTTACCCAAATGTTTCCCATTTAATATTTTTTTTTAATGAGTCTCCTACATTTCAGAAGGGTAAAGTTATTTATCATATCATAGTAGGCCTACAGTACATCTCGCGTCTATTTACCACTTGCGTTTTACCTATTCGTCATTTTAGACTTTTAAAAGTGGAATGACAAACTTGACCTCCTAAAATAACCTACTTTCCAAAAGCATTACGTAGCTTTATGCTTCTTCGTCCATAGAAACCGCAAAAGTAAGACTGGAAACATAAATCAATACTTTTTTTAAACTGCTTTTACCCAAATCTGCAGGTGGCGTGCACACACACACACTCTCTCTCTCTTCCTGATCATCTGTCGTGTTACCTATATTGAAAGCATGCACTTAGCCTAATCTCTGTTATACTAAGGTCGACATTCCCAATGAATGACTTATGTGGCAGACCCATCCAGGCAGGGCAATGTTGAACCACTTAACACGTCTCCAATCTGGTTAGTGTTTCTGCTTTTGTGATGAAGTTCCTTTGTTACGGTACAATTGGTGGGAGCTTGTCGGTCAATTTAGAAAATTGACTGCAGAATCTCATCTACTTGAGAACTTATCGTTAAACTGCAGGGATAACATGCACGCTGAAGTCTTAATAACTTGAGCTATTAATTGATTGGGGCGCCCTGGGAGCATTTGTCGCTGCTGCTATAACAGTAGGAGCCTAAACTAGGGCAGAATTAGAAGAAACTGTAAAAGTAGGAGCCTAAACTAGGGCAGACGTAGAAGAAACTGTAAAAGCAGGAGCCTAAACTAGGGCAGACGTAGAAGAAACTGTAAAAGCAGGAGCCTAAACTAGGGCAGAAGTAAAAGAAACTATAAAAGTAGGAGCCTAAACTAGGACAGGAGTAGAAGAAACTATAAAAGTAGGAGCCTAAACTAGGACAGGAGTAGAAGAAACTATAAAAGTATGAGCCTAAACTAGGGGAGACGTAGAAGAAACTATAAAAGTAGGAGCCTAAACTAGGACAGGAGTAGAAGAAACTATAAAAGTAGGAGCCTAAACTAGGGCAGAAGTAGAAGAAACTATAAAAGTAGGAGCCTAAACTAGGACAGGAGTAGAAGAAACTATAAAAGTAGGAGCCTAAACTAGGACAGGAGTAGAAGAAACTATAAAAGTAGGAGCCTAAACTAGGACAGGAGTAGAAGAAACTATAAAAGTAGGAGCCTAAACTAGGACAGGAGTAGAAGAAACTATAAAAGTAGGAGCCTAAACTAGGACAGGAATAGAATAAACTATAAAAGTAGGAGCCTAAACTAGGACAGGAGTAGAAGAAACTATAAAAGTAGGAGTCTAAACTAGGACAGGAGTAGAAGAAACTATAAAAGTAGGAGCCTAAACTAGGACAGGAGTAGAAGAAACTATAAAAGTAGGAGCCTAAACTAGGACAGGAGTAGAAGAAACTATAAAAGTAGGAGCCTAAACTAGGACAGGAGTAGAAGAAACTGTAAAAGTAGGAGCCTAAACTAGGGCAGAAGTAGAAGAAACTGTAAAAGCAGGAGCCTAAACTAGGGCAGACGTAGAAGAAACTGTAAAAGTAGGAGCCTAAACTAGTGCAGAAGTAGAAGAAACTATAAAAGTAGGAGCCTAAACTAGGACAGGAGTAGAAGAAACTATAAAAGTATGAGCCTAAACTAGGACAGGAGTAGAAGAAACTGTAAAAGTAGGAGCCTAAACTAGGGCAGAAGTAGAAGAAACTGTAAAAGTAGGAGCATAAACTAGGGCAGACGTAGAAGAAACTGTAAAAGTAGGAGCCTAAACTAGGGCAGAAGTAGAAGAAACTGTAAAAGCAGGAGCCTAAACTAGGGCAGACGTAGAAGAAACTGTAAAAGTAGGAGCCTAAACTAGGGCAGACGTAGAAGAAACTATAAAAGTAGGAGCCTAAACTAGGACAGGAATAGAAGAAACTATAAAAGTAGGAGCCTAAACTAGGACAGGAGTAGAAGAAACTATAAAAGTATGAGCCTAAACTAGGGCAGACGTAGAAGAAACTATAAAAGTAGGAGCCTAAACTAGGGCAAAAGTAGAAGAAACTATAAAAGTAGGAGCCTAAACTAGGACAGGAATAGAAGAAACTATAAAAGTAGGAGCCTAAACTAGGACAGGAGTAGAAGAAACTATAAAAGTAGGAGTCTAAACTAGGACAGGAGTAGAAGAAACTATAAAAGTAGGAGCCTAAACTAGGACAGGAGTAGAAGAAACTATAAAAGTAGGAGCCTAAACTAGGGCAGAAGTAGAAGAAACTATAAAAGTAGGAGCCTAAACTAGGACAGGAGTAGAAGAAACTATAAAAGTAGGAGCCTAAACTAGGACAGGAGTAGAAGAAACTATAAAAGTAGGAGCCTAAACTAGGACAGGAGTAGAAGAAACTATAAAAGTAGGAGCCTAAACTAGGACAGGAGTAGAAGAAACTATAAAAAGTAGGAGCCTAAACTAGGACAGGAATAGAAGAAACTATAAAAGTAGGAGCCTAAACTAGGACAGGAGTAGAAGAAACTATAAAAGTAGGAGTCTAAACTAGGACAGGAGTAGAAGAAACTATAAAAGTAGGGGCCTAAACTAGGACAGGAATAGAAGAAACTATAAAAGTAGGAGCCTAAACTAGGACAGGAGTAGAAGAAACTATAAAAGTAGGAGCCTAAACTAGGACAGGAGTAGAAGAAACTATAAAAGTAGGAGTCTAAACTAGGACAGGAGTAGAAGAAACTATAAAAGTAGGAGCCTAAACTAGGACAGGAGTAGAAGAAACTATAAAAGTAGGAGCCTAAACTAGGACAGGAGTAGAAGAAACTATAAAAGTAGGAGCCTAAACTAGGACAGGAGTAGAAGAAACTATAAAAGTAGGAGCCTAAACTAGGACAGGAGTAGAAGAAACTATAAAAGTAGGAGCCTAAACTAGGACAGGAGTAGAAGAAACTATAAAAGTAGGAGCCTAAACTAGGACAGGAATAGAAGAAACTATAAAAGTAGGAGCCTAAACTAGGACAGGAGTAGAAGAAACTATAAAAGTAGGAGTCTAAACTAGGACAGGAGTAGAAGAAACTATAAAAGTAGGAGCCTAAACTAGGACAGGAATAGAAGAAACTATAAAATTAGGAGCCTAAATTAGGACAGGAGTAGAAGAAACTATAAAAGTAGGAGCCTAAACTAGTGCAGAAGTAGAAGAAACTATAAAAGTAGGAGCCTAAACTAGGGCAGAAGTAGAAAAAATTAAAAACTGGGGGAATTTGAACGAAAGGCATTCCCACTTCTAGAAGGATTATTATTATTATTATTATTATTATTATTATTATTATTATTATTATTATTATTATTATTATTCAGAAGATGAACCCTATTCATATCGAACAAGCCCACCAAAAGAGCCACTGACTTTGAATTCAACCTCCAAAGAATATATTATTATTATTATTATTATTATTATTATTATTATTATTATTATTCAGAAGATGAACCCTATTCATATGGAACAAGCCCACCAAAGGGGACCCTGACTTGGAATTCAAGCTTAAAGAGAATATATTATTATTATTATTATTATTATTATTATTATTATTATTATTATTATTATTATTATTCAGAAGGTGAACCCCATTCATTTGGAACAAGCACCTGGTCCTGTCTATCGATAGACAAGATGATCTCTCCCTCCCCTTCCCATCTTTTTTTTTTCCTTTTTATTATAGACAACTACAGCCTATAATAATCACATAACAAAATTAAATATCAGGTACTCTATCTCAACCTATTAATATACTAACTTTTTTTTTTTTACGTCTTTGAAATTCACTGCACTGGCAGTGATGCTGTTAAATATGTAAAATGTAGCGTGGACAATTATTATTTTCCGAAGAAAGCACTTCATTATATTATGGTATTTATGCGTGTGTTAAGTGCACCTTATATATGAAGTTGGAACTCTTATACTGTGTTATATATGAAGAATGCTGCATTAATAAGAATAAAAATCTTAATGAAGCATTGATTAACTTAAGAAGGTTACGGACTGTCTAACTTTTACTATATGAACATCTATTCTCCGATTCAATAATGATATGTAGTTTTTAATAAGCACACTTACCGATTACTCAATTATCAAGGCATCCCAGACTTCCTCCTCAAAGTCATCAGTTGCACTAAGAGGCAGACTGCTTGAAGCTTTTGATGTGGTTGCTTGATCCAAAGTGCTGTAAAGTATGTCTCCAGTGTACCGATTTTTCTAAGAATATCATTTGGTAAAGTGAATTTTGAAGAACAGGTATCACATCTTTTTAACCCATACTTTATGACAAGAATTGCTTTGAGTGTTAACAGTTTCATTTTATGTCGCAACTCTGACTTCACCAAATTCATATTGCTAAATGTGCGTGGGTTTTCACCTGACGCATCTCTGTAGTCGGTTACTTCTGACCAGAAATTTAGTGTATTTGATGTTTCTGTCCAAACCACATGATGAAGTTTCTTCCACTGGAAATCTATTGGAGTAAGGGCGCTTGCATCATCTGTAAATAATTTTGCCACCTCAATTATATCAGATTTAATGGGCTTCAAGCATTCATCCACACTCAAAAGTGAGACCGATTGCAATACTTGAATATTGTCAGGTAGGCGTTGACGGAGCTGCTTTACCAATTCAACGACAAACTTTGTGCATCTCTCTCGTATATAACTTTCATCCGTAGAGGAAAATTTGCCCTCAGCCAACTCCTTTTCAAACTCAAAACCCAAGTAAGGTCTTGGATCCAAATGTTCTTCAGTCACTTTGCAATGCATAACTTTCTTTCCTGGGATTAATATCTTTGCTCCTAATGAATCAATCAATAAAACAAGGTCTCAGCAATTTTGCTGGGTCCTGCATTTCCGCTTCAAAATTCTTATTGACAGCTTGTACCTCGCCAAGTATCGGTTTGATAAAAAGAAGAATTGCATAATTCTGTTTGTCATTAAACATTGAGTATAAGAGCTCTGCTGTGTAACATCGTTCTCACCACAGCACGCTCGATAGATAACCATCTATTTTTTTTAGTAGTCTGGCTCAACTGCACTAATTTCAGAGGTGGTGAACCATCATTGATGGTTTCAGACAATAGTTTGTATTTCTCCTGGCGTACAGATGACTGGGAAAACCAGTTACATATCTCTTTAATCATGAACTCTAAGTTCCGCGGCAATGTTTCACGTGCAGCATGTGAAACAGCTAATTGAATTGAGTGACATATGCATCTAATTAGCTGCAGGTGGGGTATTTCGGCTTTCAGTCTTGCAAATACTCCATTATTAATACCTGTCATTACCGATGCGTTATCTGTTTCAAGTGCCAGCAGATTCTGTATTTCTAAGCCGTTGTTAAGGAGTGACATTTTGATTGCTTCACATATTGACTGCATTACATTCTTTTAGTTCAACTAAATCGAAAATTGTAACAACAATACGCTTCAGCGAACTAGAGTATTACCTAATGACAATTCCCAGCATCTTTGAGGTAGTAACGTTATTACTTTCATCAATTATCAGACTAAATTTTCTCTTTCCAATATCAGCTTGCAAGTC
This sequence comes from Macrobrachium rosenbergii, assembly GCF_040412425.1. NCBI lineage: Eukaryota > Metazoa > Arthropoda > Malacostraca > Decapoda > Palaemonidae > Macrobrachium > Macrobrachium rosenbergii. The sequence continues at coordinate 17,923,501 of NC_089794.1, forward strand.
TTTCATGAAGTGCAGTGCAAGAACATTGCAAATTATACCCGTGCACTTCGACCTTTTTAACTTCAGTTCACTAACAGCCTTACTGTCACTGAAGCATACTTTGCACACCTCAGTTAAGTGATCCACCACACGAATAGCGCAATGTTCAGCTACAGACATGGATAGAGTTCCTTCAACTTTCTTTAATTCACCAACTTTTTTAAATGGTAGGACAGCCTGCATGCCTCTGCGTGCTGAATGGTTCCTCAGCTTTTCTGTGTTTGTTGGTGTTCCTGTGTTTCTCTAAGTCACAAATTTTAGCCGAAACAGTACACTTACAATGTTTGCAAAAACCCTTTCTACTATCACCTGGGGCCTCCAGCAGCCAGTTTTTAAACCTATCATCCTTGAGCCACTCCTTCCGGAAACGTTGCGTATACTGCGGCTTGCCCATTTTCAACCGCTCACTAAAATCACTGAAAAGCAGTGTTGCCAAATGTAAATCTCATAAAAATGCTAGATTTTGATCAAATAAATGCTAAATAATGCTAAAATTGTTTAGGTTGCTACCAAAAAAAAGGCCAAAAAGTATTTTACCTTTACTTTTGAATTACATCTCGAACAAGATTTCATCATAATTTGAAAATACAGACACTTCTTCTTCTTCTAGGGCTTTTTTAGTGCCATAAGCTTCCATAGTCCCAATTCTGTTTATCACTGCATTTGGCAATTCAAAGTCTTTACAGCATTTGTTGTGGCTTTTCAAGCCATATTTAATAGTAAGAATAGCGGAGAGCATAGGCAGCAGCATTTTATTTCTTAGTTTATTCTTGATTATATTCATGCTGCTGAATAAGCGTTCAACTTCTGCATTTGAATTAGGCAGAATTAACAGACTAATAGCAAATGTTGCAAGATCCTTGAATGGATTTCTCTCGAAGCATCTCTATAATCATATACCTCCGACCAAAATTCTTCAGTTGTTGTTATATTAGTCCATTTATGCAAATGGATGTTCTTATACTGCATCTCAATTGATGACTTCACTTCATCATCTAAGAAAAATGAATCCAATAAGGGAATGATGGGATTCTTAATATGAGTTAACGTTTTTTCAACTGAGAATAAATTGATATTCTGTAAAATACTGATGTTTTCTGGCAACCGACTATGTAACTCCTTATAAAGACAAAGCAAAAAATTTTGTGCCCTTTTGCGGATGTCTATTTCTTGATGAGCTTGAATTTTTTTGCTAATCTTCAATTCTGATATCTTTTTTTCACATCTATATCCCAGCTGTGGATTTGGATCAAGAAATTCTTCAATGTTAGCAGTAGGATCAAGAGGGTTAATTCTGCTTGTTGGTAATACTAACATATTGGCAACAGATTTGATTAGCTGTGATAGGTCAGAAAGTAACTTTGTTTTATCAACAGTATTTGATTCAAATAGTTTGTTCACTTCTTGAACATGTTTTAGAACTGGGTGCAAAAATAGAATGAAAAGCTCATTGCAAGGGTCACAATACATTTGATAGAGAAGATCAGCAGTGTAACACCTTTCATTAACACTTGCTATTTGGAAATGAGTCTGCAATTCAATCCACTGGCTTAATATTCGGCTGATTGCTGGTTCAATTGACAACCACCTGGTTGGACAAGAATTTAAGATTTTTAATGGTTCCTTTTCATTAATGGTATGGTAAAGCTGACTGTAAGAAATTTGTCTCAATGAACTATGTGAAAACTATTTATAAGTTTCACTTACTAAAAACTCTAGGTTTCTTGGTAGAAAAGCAGCACAAGCATGGGACACTGCTAGTTGAATTGAGTGGCAGACACATCTAAATAAAAGTAATCCAGGTACTTCTTCTTTCAACTTCTTGAAAACACCATTGTTTATTCCTACCATTACACTGGCATTGTCAGTACCAATAGCTAGAAGATTTTTTATGTCCATTTTTTTTTCTGCTAATGCACTCCTTACTGCATTCACAATGGCATCTGCATCACATTTTTCTAGAATTACCATGTCAAGATATCTGTGTACTACTTTCTCATGTTTTTCACTATAGTAAATGACAATGATACCTAATAACTTGTTAACAGTAATATCATTCGATTCATCCAATAGTAAACTGAATTTTCCTTGGCCTAGATCAGAAATCAAATCTTCATTGAAATAAGGAGCAATCACATTTTTCACAATATTTGCACACTTAGTACGATGCATTTTGACTTTATTCACTGTTTCACTGTCAGTTATAGAATTTTTGCACATGTCTACCAAATGATCACATGAGTTGAATGATGAACGAGAACAAATAAACATTGCCAAATTTGCCTCAAGCGAATGTGTTTTATCCTTTTTCTTCACAACGAAATTTTCAAGAGAAGTACTTTGATATGGGTTTGAAAGCTTATGTTCCTTAGTTTCACAATGGCTTGTTAACAGGGAATACTTAGCTAAAATGTCACATTTACAAAACTTGCAGTGAGCTTTAGAAGGGTCAGTGGGCACTTCACAAAGCCACTTTGTAAAAGCAGGAACTTTCAACCACTCTTTACGAAATTTTTGAGAATATGTTGCTTTAGCCTTACTCATGATTAAAATGAAAGATACACTTTTTTGTTTTACAAACTTCGATTATCAAATCTGATTAACTAAGTTAGAATCTCGCAAGAAGTTGACAAAAGTGATAAGTGAACGAGTGAGGGGGCGGTCGTCAACTGTAGCTGTAGGCTAACTGGAAAATTCCTCCAAAATGGTAACTCTAGCCTACTGCCGTCACGCTGGCGCCAATAGCAACTAGCTATGCAACGGTTGAATACACAAGTAACACAACCCGAGTCTCGACGTGAACATGTTCAATACATCATTCAAATTTGAAACACCTTAACACCCTCGCGCAATAGTTAAAATGTGGTTTCATTGGTAAGAGATTGAACACAATTTCTTTCAAATAGTGCGATATATCATATATGCCACAATTTATTGATATTTATAAATTATTTTCATAAAGAATAAAAATTATTAAAAATGCCAAAATACTGCTAAATATTTTTTATGATGCTGTTTTTAATGCTAGATGCTAGTTACAAAATTTTAATGCCAAACCACTTAGAAAAATGCTAAATCTAGCATTAAAAATGCTAAATTGGCAACACTGCTGAAAAGAAGCGACAGATCGCACAAACTCTCTGACTCTCGGCAATCTAGTTTAAACAGGCAGGTTAACTGAGTGACGACGAACGGCACGAGAATTGCTTACCAAACGGACAGGTATTTGACATGTTCAAAACGTAACTGTTCTGTGACTGAACAGTTGCGTTTTGAACCAAGATTCGTGTGTGTGATTAAATCTATACAATTTGATATTTATTTTTATTAAAACATCTAACAAATACAAAACTCTCTAGAATTGTCGCTAGATATTTCTAAATATCCCTAGATTTTTGCTATGTCGCTAACTGCTGAAAAAAGTCGCTAGTTAGAAACTAATATCTCTAGATCTAGCGACAAAGTCGCTAAATTGGCAACACCAATTAGGGGCCATTGGCTTGGAATTAAAGCTTACAAAGAATATATTATTATTATTATTATTATTATTATTATTATTATTATTATTATTATTATTATTATTATTCAGAAAATGAACCCTATTCATATGGAACAAGCCCACCAAAGGGACCACTGACTTAGAATTCAAGCTTACAAAGAATATATTATTATTATTATTATTATTATTATTATTATTATTATTATTATTATTATTATTATTATTATTATTATTATTCAGAAGGTGGACCCTATTCATATGGAACAAGCCCACCAAAGGGGCCACTGACTTGGAATTCAAGCTTCCAAAGAATACGGCGTTTTTTAGGCAGTAAGAGAAGGTAAAGGGAAATACAGAAAGAAGAGATCTCACTTATTAAAAAGAAAAATGGGAGAACTTAAGCAGGAAGAGACTTCCGAAGCAGGAAGAAAATTCCTTTTTTTTAACTCTGTTTTCTTCGGTTCTGGGCTAGATGCAGGTACTGGGTACCCATCCTTCCTTTGCCTGTAAAAGTATCGATATTTCTTTTATAATAATAATAATAATAATAATAATAATAATAATAATAATAATAATAATAATAATAAATCTCGGGGAAGAAAATACCAATTTTTTTCTAATTTTTTCCAACCTCATCAAAGTGTCAGTAATTGGTCTCCTTCAAAAAAAAAAAAAAAACTACCCTGTTCAGTTCTCGTTTCAAATCTGATACAAGAAATATCCAAATAGGATTTTCCATTTCAACGCGAGAAAACTTAGAAGCACTGGGTGGCAATGAGAATGCATCAGGAGTGAGATTGCGTGAGAACTCCAAAATTTGCAGACAGGAACTGTTAGGCTGGATGGCGTTTGGTAGAAATACCTATAATAAAGTGGTATTAGAAGCGCAGAATTATAGCGCCGTCAGTGTAGCCCACGCGTACTGAACGCACCACGTAAGGCTCTTTGCGGCGTCCCTTCGGCCCCAGGCTGCGACCCATTTCATTCCTTTTACCATACTTCCGTTCATATTCTCTTTCCTCCCCCTTACTCTCCACCCTCTCCTCACAACCGTTTCATAGCGCAACTGCAAAAGGCTTTCCCCCTGTTACACCTTTCAACCCTCTTTATCCCTCTACTTCCCTTTCAGCGTTGAGTGACCTCACCATAGGTACCAGCGCTTGATCTTTGGACTGAATTTTATATTTCATTCCATTCCGTTCCGTTCCGTTCCGTTCCGTTCCATTCCAGGGGGTGGAAGTGAGAAATTATGCTTTGATCCTTTGTCTGTCTGCTAAAATATATTGGGTCTCATTCTCCCCAAACTCCGTGTGGGTTTGGACCACTACCTAAAGATCAGTCTAAAAAGAGAATATTATTGGTCTAAGGGGAGACCTTATGACGCCAAGCGAAACGAGATGGTGACATGACCTGTAGTCATTGTACCTCTGGCTCTTTTAATGTCATCAAATCTTCAGCTCCTGATCATTAATACTTTTTCGTCATTTTACCCCTGACCCTCCTTAGCCTGACAATTGGATTCTCGCCAGCTCTCTTCTTCTCCTTCATTTACTTCGAATTTCCTGGAAAAGAAAACATTCGGACAATTTTCACGGCTATTCAGCAATGCTCTACAAATCTCCCCTTCGTGACGGCGAAAAATTGAAATTGAAAAATACAATTACTCACTCTTCTGCTTCACGTGAGCTCCTGATCGCGAGACTTCCAACGCAACATTCTCTGCGGAGCTACGGCCATTTACCGCTATTGTGCCTCCATTTGAATGCTTTACATTTATCGTGCTGGTGTCCCGTCCACCGGAGAACAATAAAAGGTCTTAGCACGTTAGGCTAATAGCGAATTATTGTTCCCACATCGAGCGTTTCAAGTTCAGCTGCTGAACGAAGCTCATTTGCTGGTGTCAATCGCAATAAAACTGCTTTTAAAATGACTGTGAAGACAATTTTCCAGGAGCACTGACTCAGTCTGACTGTGAAAACTGTCCTCGTAATTTGATGTCGAAGAGCGTTGACTCCCCACCAAACCCACTCCGCCCCAGCCCCTCCCACTCAACCGACCCCACAACACCTTCACTCATGCCTTCTTGTGACGCGCTGCTTCTCGCAACTGACTCCTCAGGTTTGTTGCGAGGTTCTGGGCATGTGTGCGTGTGTAATCGCGTGTATACTTTGCAAATGACCTGTTGCAATATAGAGTATAGAGTACAGAGTACAGAATATAGAATATAGAATACATAATATAGAATGCAGAATATGGAATGTAGAATATAGAATTTGCAGTATAGAATATAAAATATAGAATACAGAATATAGAATATTGAGTACAGAAAAAAATATAGAATGTGGAATATAGAATACAGAATATAGAATATTGAGTATAGGAAAAATATAGAAAATTGAATATAGAATGTAGAGTATGAAATATAGAGTACAGAACATAAAATATAGAGTACACAATATAGAATAAAGAATACAGAATACAGAGTACAGAATACTGAGTAAATTTACAGTATAGAATACAAAATATAGAATACAGAATATAGAACATTGAGTACAGAAAAAAATATAGAATATGGAATATAGAATACAGAATATAGAATATTGAGTATAGGAAAAATATAGAAAATGGAATATAGAATGTAGAGTATGAAATATAGAGTATAGAACATAAAATATAGAGTACACAATATAGAATAAAGAATACAGAATATAGAGTACAGAATACTGAGTAAATTTACAGTATAGAATACAAAATATAGAATACAGAATATAGAATATTGAGTACAGAAAAAATATAGAATGTGGAATATAGAATACAGAATATAGAATATTGAGTATAGGAAAAATATAGAAAATGGAATATAGAATGTAGAGTATGAAATATAGAGTATAGAACATAAAATATAGAGTACACAATATAGAATAAAGAATACAGAATATAGAGTACAGAATACTGAGTATAGAAAAACATAGAATATAGAGTATAAAATATAGAGTATATAACACAGAATATAGAATGCTGAATATAGACTGTAGAATATAGAATTTAGAGTATAGAATATAAAATATAGAATTCAGAATATAGAATATTGAGCATAGAAAAAATATAGAATATGGAATATAGAATATAGAGTATAAAATATAGAGTACAGAATATAAAATATAGAGTACAGAATATAGAATAAAGAATACAGAATAATGAGTATAGGAAAATATAGAGTATAGAACATAAAATATAGAATATAGAATACTGGGTACAGAAAAAATATAAAATATGGAATATAGAGTATAAAATATAAAATTTAGAGTACCGAATATAGAATACAGAATATAGAATACTGAGAATAGAAAAAATATAGAATATGGAATATAGAATATAGAGTATAAAATATAAAGTAGCCTATAGAATATAGAATATAGAGTACAGAACATAGAATATAAAATATAGAATACGGTATATACAATATAGAATATAAAGTATTAGAGTATAGAATATAGAGTACATAATATAGGATAAAGAATGCAGAATATAGAGTACAGAATACTGAGTACAGAAAAAATATAGAATATAGAATACAAAATATAGAGTATAGAATATAGAATAAAGAATACAGAATACAGAGTATAGAGCATAAAAGAGCCAAGGCAAAAACCAGTGGCTTGAGAATATCTAGTAAAAGACAAAATATTAGAAACCTTGACCTGATCAGGATTTGATGTGCAGGAAAAAATCTTTCTTGTCCAAAGTGTTGGACAGATAATACTTTAAAAGAAGGATAATGGCATTTAATAATAAACGGAGATCTCTTTGAATGGATTAATACAACAAAACTATCAGCTTAAATACTGCGTTGAAAACAATAGTACTAAGGCTTAGATGGCAACAAATACGCCTTGAAGATGGCGCACTGTCATCGTTCAAGGGCCGTCAGGGTCGACATTGTTTAGTTTATAAGCTGTCGGATTATCGTGGATTATGGAAAACAAGTAAAAAATGCGCCGAAGTTTCTTCGGCGGAATCGAATTTTCTGTACATCGTATAATCAAGGCCACCGAAAATAGATCTAGCTTTCGGTGGTCCCGGTATGATGCTTGTATGGGCCGCGGCCCATTAAACTTTAACCACGGCCCGGTGGTGGCCTATATCGTTGCAAGACGCACGATTATGGATAAATTAAACCTTAAATAAAATAAAAACTACTGAGGCTAGAGGGCTGCAATTTGGTATGTTTGATGATTGGAGGGTGGGTGATCAACATACCAATTTGCAGCTCTCTAGCCTCAGTAATTTTTAAGCTCTGAGGGCGGACAGAAAAAGTGCTGACAGAAAAAAGTGCGGACAGAATAAAGTGTGGAAAGCAAAAGTGCGGAAAAAAATTGCGGACGGACAGACAAAGCCGGCACAATAGTTTTCTTTTCAGAAAACTAAAACGGGAAGTAAAAGTTAATTTTTAGCAGATAATACGCAGTTTTATATGGTTATGGACAACGCTGAAGATATGACCAAAATGGCGGACGTAATGAGAGACATGCGTTGATAAACAAATAAGGATTGAAAAAGAATGACAATAGCCTATAGTACAGCAGTCAAACTAATACAGAAATAATTGTAAACGACAATTAGAAACTTGTAAGTAATCACTGGTGAACTCCTAAATATGACAGATCCATTGAATACAGGTAAGGTATAGGACCTCATAAAAAGGTACTCAAATATTGACACTTAAGAAGCGTTTGTTAATTGCCATTTCATCACCAGACATTACTAGTCTAATGAAAAAGGACGCCAGATTAATAATTACAGGACTTCATTTGCCGCAGCTGAAGCGAGAGTTGAACATAAGGTAGGCATTTTGAAGGTATACGTTGCAATAAAGTATCAGAACCTAAATACGCGCAAGATCTCCTTCAGAATATACCAGAAACATACCGCCGAAAGCCATTTTGCCCTCAGGGGAACAGCCAAAATAGATTATAGTCATGGGTCGTTCGTGAACGAACCGATTCTAAGAGCCGGCTCTTTTATAGGAACGATGAGAACCGGTTCCCATTCAAGAGAAAAACGGCTCCTTTCGTTCATTTTTGACGCTTTTTTTTTACATATATATACATTAATGGAATTTTGGTACTATGCATTGCAGCTGTAATATGAGGAGATAATTTGTTCTTCATAATTAATTAGATAGTGGAACGCATTGGCAATAATTAGTTTGAGTGTTGTCGGCCACCCGTATATGAACATTGAAATAACTGTCTCCGAGTCTCGTTGGAGTTGCTGCCTCGCACAAGTTCAGTTCGTGTTGTGAAACGTTTTATCCTCGACTCGCCACTCGCCAGTCACCGCAACAGACAACACAGTCACAGACCCTCAAGCATAAAGTTGATTCTTGTGCTAACAGTGGTATATAAATATGAGTGGATTTAGTGAAAATTGAAAGAGAAGTAGTATATGGATTCATTTTAGTGACATAAATAATTCAAGAGCAGAATGCAGAATCTGTAAAGTTAAGATTTCCTATCGTGCAGGATCCACTAACAATCTACACAGGCATATGAGAGTTGTATACATCCTACTACTTTAATAGAGAAAGTACGTAAAGTTAGTGACCATTCAGATTCTCAACATGCCCAGACATCAGCAGCTACTACCTCTGAAACTAATGATGAGTCTGTTCAATCAGTTGATCCCGATGACCTTAGCACTACACCTACAACTCTCCCTCAAACAGGTACAGTAGTTGCAAAACCCAAGTTAGTAGGCTATGAAAGAGCAAGTCTGTCGGTCTTTTTGGTATAAACCACACACTATTCTCCGCTCTGCAAAATTGGTTAGGTTATGGAATTTTGAACCCTTTGAAGACATAAAACGTATATAGCTGCCTACTTGCATAATCAACGTTGTTGTTGTTGTTGCTGTTGTTGTTGTCGTTGTTGCTGCTGCTGCTGTTGTTGTTGTTGTTATTATTATTATGACAATCAACATTGTTAGTATTATTATTATTATTATTATTATTATTATTATTATTATTATTATTATTATTATTATTATTATTATTATTATTATGTAACAATTTCACGCATATTTGAAGGAGCTGAAGAAAGTGACAGAGTTAGAGTAGGCTAATAGATTTTAATTATCTCTAGATTTTAGATTTTGATATGCATATCCTATTTGTTCATGTATATCATATATACCTTTTCACATGGGGAAACTGTAGGCACAAATCAAAAGAGCATTATCCATGGGAGGTTATTGGCATTTTAATAAGGTGTAAATGAAATTCCAATTCTTTCACCTGGCTTGGCGGAGGTATGCACTCTCTGAGTGACTGTCTAGTTTATTTATTTATCTATTTTTATTATTATTATTATTATTATTATTATTATTATTATTATTATTATTATTATTATTATTATTATTACTATTATTTTTATTTTCATTTAAATGTGTTTTTAATATTTGCTAAATTATTTTAATATATTTTTCTATTTTAACTCTTGGGCTTCTCTGCAACATTTAGGGAATGCTCTGGCTCTGAGCCTATTCCTGAAGAGTAATTGAAATATGTATTAAAAAAAAATAGTAATAATACTGTAGCAATCTGGGCATGACCCTGAAACAGATAATTGCTTAATAAGATGCTCTAAACTGGAGTTTTAAATCAATATCTCGACTGCATGCAACATAAATTGATAAAATTCTCAGAGGAAAGTTGAAAAGTCAGTATATCAGTTAGTGGGGGCATTTGCTGGTAGACTCCAGGAATCTTGTTTAAGAAAACCCACAGGAGTGGAGTTGAATGGTGAGTGTAAGCCTGCGCTTCCATGGCATGTGCCACAGCTGATTGATAGACTGACTTTTCAACTTTGCTCACCGAGTATTTCATCAGTTTATGAAAGTAAAACTCCAGTTTTGGACCCCTTAGCTGATTCAATGTCATGTCCAGATCTACTGTTGTCTATGACCACAGACTATATCAGTATGGGTAGTAATGAATACTGTACTCTTGATTGACCACTGCAGGTAGAGAAAGAATTAGTCCGAGCCAGAGACAGACCTCTATTGCCCAGTACCTCCCCAAGTCTATGACTCCACTAAAACAAAACTCACTTGACGAGATATTGGCCAAGATGATTGCGAAAGATTTCCAACCATTTGCCATAGTGGAAGATAAGGGATTTAAAGATTACTCCCATGCCCTCAATCCATCATATGTTCTTCCATCTAGGAAAACCCTGTCCCAAAAAATCATTCCAAAGCTTGTTGACAGAGAACGAGAAAACTTACAAGATAAGGTTTGTCAAGCCTCAGCTGTTTGCATTACAACTGATTGTTGGACATCACGAGCTACAACAAATTTCATGTCTGTCACATGCCATTACATTGAAGACTTTAAGATGGTAACTTCTCTATTGAGTTGCTTCGAATTTAGTGATAGACATACTGCTGAGAATCTGGCAGATGAACTGTTACGAGTAGCTAAAGATTGAAAAATTGAAAACAAAGTGGTATGTTGTGTCACAGACAATGCTTCTAATATTGTAAAAGCCATTAAATTACTTAAATGGACTCACTTTCCATGCCTTGCACACACACTCAACCTGATAGTACGAGATGCACTTAAGGTGATAAAGCCAACAGTGGATAAGGTGAAGGGAATGGTGGAATTTTTCATAAAAGTTCAACGGCAACACAGAAGCTCAAGTGTACTCAACGCCAAATGGGAATGCCGGAGTTAAGACCCATTCAAGACTGTATCACAAGATGGAATTCAACTTTTCATATGCTGAAACGGGTTTTGGAGTCAAGAGAGGCCATAATCTCTACCATAGCTATCATGAATGCCCCAGTTGACATACCCAACCAAAATGAATGGGATATAATTAAAGAAGCCTGCACTGTCTTGGAGCCATTTCAACAGGTCACAGTAGAAATCAGTGCAGAAAGCTATGTGACTGCCTCAAAAATTATTATCCTGTGTAGGGGTCTTCAAACTGTAACAAACCATCACCAGACAAGTGAATTAATAACTACTGAAAAAGTAGCTGAGTTGGTGACAACTCTTTCTAGTTCAATGGAAAGGAGGTTCCACCGCATGGAATACAATGCTGTCCTCTCAGATACTAGCATATTAGATCCAAGGTTCAAGAAACTGGCCTTTAATGAAAGCACTGCTGTTGATGATGCTGTGCAAAGACTGACAACTGCTGCAGCTAGATGCAATCCACGCAGTGAACCAGCCCCGCCACCTTCAGGACAAGATTTAAGAGTAAATCCAGAGCCACATACATCAACTGTGTGGAGTTTTTTTGATGAAAGAGCATCAGGGGACAATGAAAGAAGAAATCCTTCAACAGACGCAGTTTTAGAAGTTAGGTCTTACCTCGAGGAACCAATAATTCAGCGAGCAGCAGATCCTCTGAGCTGGTGGAAATCCAAGGCCTTAGTGTACCCACGACTTGCCAAAGTCATGGCAAGGAAACTGTGTATAGTAGCAACTTCAGTCCCATCAGAGAGAATTTTCTCCAAAACGGGACAGATTATAACAGAGCGAAGGAACAGAATCAGCTCAAACAAAGTCAGTGATTTAGTTTTTCTAAATGCCAACTTACGAGACACTACATAGGCTCTCTCACACACACACACACACACATTTAACTCAATAAGATACCATTAACATGAGGCCAAACAGGAAATTCCATTTTTTTTAATTCGTTTTTTATTTTTTTCACTATATTATTTTAGTTGGTAATTACCATTATATTCTTTCAATTTGCATTGCCATTGGAAATCCACAATTATTTCTACCGGCATATAAAAAGTTTAATATATTTCAAACTTTTTTTATTTTGTTTTTCAAAGTAGGGAAACATTGAATAGGCCTACGAATTTCATTAAGTAATATTTTGATTATAATGAAGTGTGTTAGTTGATGATTAATAGAAAAAGAACAATTGACAAATAGAGTTTTTATTAACCTTTCTTTTATGTATGAAATGTTTAATATTGCCAGAGCCATCCAACTTTTATTACGGTATTGGTTTTCTTAATAAAGAGCCATTTGGGAGCCGAAAGAGCCATTTAGGAGCCGGATCTCAAAACTGAAAAGAGCCAAAAGATCCGGTTCCCTGAAAGGAGCCGAAAATCCCATCACTAGATTATCGAAGCCAAACCGAAGTTTTGTTTGAAACAGTTTCAGGTTGAGCTCTCCTTTACAACGGCGCCTCAGCTTTTGACAGAATCCTCGAATGAAAGGCTCCCAGATCACTCATTTTCTTTTCCCAGTAGCTTAAAAAATCGGAAAAGCTCAGGATATAATTAACAAAGAAACTAAAGGAGCATGACACTGAAGAATAGGTTTATAAACTATCAGCTGAGACAAATAAATGGGGCCCAGCAAATAGGCCTAATGAGGGCCGAGAGGAGTTTCAAAAAATACTAGGTTGATGATGACCATCTCCGTACTCTCCTTGTGACGTGAGCAACCATAGTCCTAAAACCATTCACTTCCAGGATATGGAGCTTTTTGTCTTTGTTATTTAGTGAGCACTTTAACCTATGCATTTTTTTTTTATCACATCTAGGTATTCTAGTCTATGGCACTCCGACAACTCATCATAACCTTAGTACTATGTTGCCAATTTCAAAGGTTTGCCTTGAACATTCTCGAAGAAGTTACACTACGTCAATATCCACAGAAGCGAGGATAAGAAAAACTTGAAGAAAAACAGACTAACTTCACGTAGAACGTGAAGCTTTAATTACCTGACTCTAAAGTAGAGAGAAGAAGAGGCTTCCTGTGTCCGTCTACGCGTCGAGCACTTCCAGCACTGCTGCACTGCCTCCTGCTTCCACGGGCTGCAATCCGTCAAGCTCCTCTGGTGTCAGTAGCGGGTCATTTGTTTACAGACGTGCCCTAGCAACAATTGGACTTGATTGCTCTTTCGCAAAGAGTATCACGAATTCATTCTAACTGCTTTCATTGTACGAAAACAGTGGTCTAAGTGCTCGTATTCTTTCGTTTTTAATTCTTCCTGTGGTTCAGTTTCCCATTCTTCTTGTTTATCGACACTAATGGTTCCAGGCTTTTTCTTTCTAATGGAGCTGAGCCTTTCTTGATGAAGATCCACTTACAGGGAATTGTAATTGTACGCCATTTCCAGATGATCCACTGAAAGGGAAATGCAGATCCAGTAACAAGGTACTACTGTCAGTGCTCCTGATCCAATTCAAGAGAGAAAGGAGTGCCAGTGGCAGCCTACAATGAATTTCATGGGTAATCCTTGTCAAGATCCAGTAGTGCGGATCCAGTTGGTATTCATTCCAGATCCAGCTGCAGCAAAGTGCCTTGGTAAACACTGTCCAAGTTCTTTAGAAAGGAGTTGTACTGGAAATATGGATGAAGATCCAGAATTACAGAGTATGGGAAATCCAGATCCTGCAGTAGATAAAAAAAAGAAAGCTGGTAATACAGATGCAGATGCAGTGACAGGGAATTGTAATAACAGTAATAACGGAGGCATTGTTGACGCATGTAAACAAGTCCTAGTCTATCTTCTTCTCAGCTTACTCCTCTACCATGGGGCGCGGATTTTACTAAGCCCTTTGCAATAGCATTTCATGATTTTGGCCGATGCTTTACACACGGATGCCCTTCTTGGCTCTAATACGGGCTTAGGAAAAGCATCTGTCTAGCTATTGATTATTATGAATTGTAATTCTGTATTGGTCTATCATTCTGATTCAGAGCTTATACTAACCATTCAAGCAACAATACAATCGTCTTATATGACTATTCTCTCATGAAAATCTTTCTTATTTTTTGTCAACATCATGTCCAGATAGACACCGTAGGGTTATCGAGTCTTCAACACACCTAAGGACTCTGTCACGAGCGGGAATACAAGGTCCGCAGACCTTACAGGATATACGTCACAGACCACAGATTACCCCAACGCCACAATAGAGCGAGTGAGTGCTTGAGTGAATGAAAAGGCAAAGAATAAAAGACAGTTTCCATTGCTCATGCTTTGCGTTAGGCACGCAAACAAAAAATGCAAAAGGGGTTTAGAAAGGAAGAACATTGTCTTTTATGTGTGTACTTGAAACCTGGTCTGTTTTATTCTAAAGCTCACCGTGCACCGGTTCCGTCCTGATAGACCCCTTAGTGGGTCCTGGGTAGACCTAACTTATAATAGGTCTATCGATTATCACAGATAGCAACAATTTTTATCCAATATCACATTAGCTGAGCGTTTGTTTATGTGTATGAGTATGGATGTATGTATTAGAGGGTGGGAGAGAGGTTTAATTGGTGTTTATTGGCTTATGAATGTTTATAATCGGGTCAGCAACATTGAATATGATAATACGTGCCCGTTGGTAGAAAAAAACATACAACACTTAAGGACAAATCATCTTGTTTCTGTGGTGAGTGTCACGTTAAGTGATGGTTTTGCGGGAACTGCTGGTTCCCCGCTCGTTCCCTTTTGTGGATTGCTGCCTCCTTACCTTCAAGTTTTTTTTGTTTTGATGTTCTCGTCGGTGAGCTGCCGTTTTTCTTTTGTCAGTCGGGTCTGGTAGGGCAGCGAGAGTAGCGGCAGTGGCAGCAGCAGCAGGCAGTTTTTGGAGTCGACGTTGGTCGAGTTTTTGAGCAGCAAATTGGAGCACGCCTACGAAGTGGAGCACGACGTAGAGGAGGAGTGTGACCATGAGTAGTCGTGTGACCACGAGCTGCTCATCTTTGATGACAGCGTGAGGCTGTCCTGACGTCTCCATCGGGGTATTCTGGTTGGTGGGTTCTTGTCCCTGTTGCACAGCTGAGGGCTGTCTTGGTGCCCCGATGGAGGACGTATGTTTGTTTTTTTTTTCTGCCTGCTGTTGTTTATTTTTGCCTTTTTTTAAAGCTACTTTTTGTTTATAAAGTTAATTGTTTATTTAACTTGATTTTGTTTAGTGCTGCCTTTTGGCTTTTTTTTGTACTTATGGTTTTTATCTTTTTACCAGACCTGACTCACTTGTAAATATTGTAAATAAATTAATTTTAAGCTCATTTTATTGTTTTTGTTGTTTTCCCCTCCTTTGTTTGTTGCATCTGCCGTCAGTCATGACAGCCCCGTCCTGAGTATGTTAAAGAACCTGCATAACGGCCCACTCGGGTCGTTACAGTGAGATTTTGAAACTAAAGAATGAAAAAAGTCTCAAAGAGGGCAGATAGCGAAGGTTAAAGGCTGAAATTGCATGGGAAGAATACAGAATAGTAAGGAGCCATTGCAGTTACCCAGTAAGAAGTAGAAAAAACCGAATGTGACGATCACGAGGTCTGAGAAGCGGCGATGGATATGACGATAAGAATAAATTGTATAGACTTCTTGATAATTCAATCGGTAATATCACGAAATAAAAAAGTTTCCTTTTCGGTGCAAATGATCATCTGAACGACATCTGGCTGACAGTTTTCTTGAATTTACAGAAACAAAATTGAGAACATTGTTGTACCGTTTGTTGAAAAGAAAGACCAGCTTAGTAGCCTACCGAACCAGGCACGTGAGTAGGCCTGTCGATATTAAAAACGAGAATAAAACGTTCTCTGCAATTGATCCGATGCCTGTTCTGTGTCTGTCTGGTGGAAAATTTCTCGTGCCTTACCGTTATAATTTTCAGGGTTAAACACTGGTGCATCTGAGGGCAGTTCCAATATCTCAGAGAACGTCTTTTATCAAACCGGTTTTGAAAGGCGCACTCTGCTACGCAAACGTAAGTTTATGCAGTACGTGAATCTTAAAAGGTCAACCATTCACCTAACAAGGGCGATGCTCTACCGGATGGCCAGGCAAATTATAGATAATTATAACCAACCAAAACGGCTTTAAGCTCTCTTGTAAATACAATATTGGAAATGGTCGATGGAGAATGGACTGCAGTCTGCTTCTCCAGCACTCTCGATAATGATGATGTGTCGGGTTATTCGATGTCATTTATGAAAATCATAGCATTCTTTGAAAAATACTTTGAGGAATGCTCCGTTAAAAGACTTGGGATTGATTGCACCATTAGTAGAGTGGAGTGTCGCAACTGTCATCATCTACTTGAGACTCAACTTAGAAAGCTGTAAAATATACTAAACAGAGCGGCAAGAGTAACAAGGAATGGGACTACTCCCGTGTTGTTTGAGTTGCACTGTCCACCGAGGCTAAAATAATGTTTGAAATGCGTTATGCCTCATCGATCTACCAGGACTGGCGTCCCAAAATATCTGAGAGACTTGCTGCACACAATACGGACAATGTGAGAAGTCAGCGCAAGACTGGCTACAAATAATTTCAAATTATTTGAGCCAAGATGTACTTCAGAAAGGCAGCGCCGAGATTGCACAATGGGCAGCCATTTAACGTTAGGAGGACTGAGAATGTCAAATCTTTCGAGAAAAAATGATAATAAAACATTATTTGCTGAGTGTCTTGATTGCGTTCATTTAACAGTCAACATGGAGCACTCCGTATGATTCTCCCATAAGTAAGCAAGTAAGGTAAGTAAGTAAGCAAGTAAAGTAAAAATAAGTAAGCAAGCAAGCAAGTAAAGTAAGTGAGCAAGTAAGTAAGTAAAGCAAACGAGTAAAGTAATCAAGTAAAGTAAGTAAGTAAGTAAGCAAGTAGGTAAAATAAGCAAGTAAGTAAAGTAAGCAAATGAAGTAAGTAAGCAAAGCATCCAGACGTGCGTAGGAATTTAACAAAGTCGAAACTCGTGCGTCCACGATACTACAGCATGTGACTTGTGACAGAACGACCTTACGAGTACATAATAATTAAAATCCACGATGAAAATATACCTCTAATACCAGCATAAAACTGAAGTAAAAACACCATTCCCAAGGACCTTCACGCTTTAGATTTTCTGTACGTGGAAAATCAACACACACACACACACACACACACACACACACACACACACACACATATATATATATATATATATATGTGTGTGTGTGTGTGTGTGTGTGTGTGTGTGTGTGTGTTTTTCATACATTTCATTACTGTATTCACCCTATCAAATGATAAGTAGCCAGTTCAGCATCCTGCCTTCATGATACAATAGGGAAAATATTTTCAACTCTGGTCTCAAATTTAAGTATTCAAAAACTGTTGGACGTTTCTTTAAGAGAAATAAATCTTTTTGCGCTGATGGAAGCAAACCATTTCCCAACTTGGAAAATGCTTACTGTGTACATTATTTTTAAAGAAATCTAAATAAGACAAAGTAGTAAAGAACGTGAAATGTGAACTGAACAGTATAGATTTTGTATCAGAACAGGCATCACCAAGTGCTTCATTTTCACACGTGATATAGACTGGGAAAATTCTAAAGAAATCGTAACACATAATGACTAAATAAAAAAAAGGATTGTTATACAATACTGTGAAATCTAGGGGAGAGAGAGCTAAGCAAAACAGACATGGCTGATTGGTAATCTAACTTTTGCTATTAAATTGGTGTGAAAATTGTAACCTTAATATCTAGCTAAAGGGAGATTTAATTAAGAAAGGCTATATAACTTGAAAAGGTATATATTGATCTTTATTTTGGGAAGCATTCTCATATAGAATTCATTTAATCAGTTATCATGAAGAATATTAAATTATTTATACAGCATTTGCTGTGGTAATTTGGTGTTCAGGTCGTGTTCGCATCGGACGCTTTGGTAGATGACAAATGACAGTCATGGTGCTATCAGTTGGACTGCACGAATCTTGGGGAGACTGGAGACTGGCAATAACAAGGACATCTTCCCAGAGTAATAAAGGCTCCGCGCCTGCCCCCCCGCGCCAGTCTCGTCCCTGCACAAACACAGAAAAGGCTTATGGTAGAGGGATGGCTGTGAGAGAAGTCTCAGACACAGACACCTGGTTTTCAGGAGAGAGCAAAGGAAGTTAGTGCATGTACTGTAGACTGAAAGCTTCCCTCAGGGTAAGTGGGAATAGGTACGACCTTACTGAAAAATGGCTAAACGAGAGAAATTTATAACAGGCGAGATTAGAAATGTTGGTTTATTGGAGAAAAGAAGCATAAGTAAAATGGGAAGGTAGGATTTCCGTACAAATGGCGCACACACACGCACACACACACGTATATACTGTATATGTATATATATATATATATATATATATATATATATATATATATATATATATATATATATATATATATATATATATATATATATATATATATATATATATATATATATATATATATATATATATATATATATATATATATATATATATTACTCAACTGTTAGAAAGTCTAGGAAGTTCTAATTTTTCTTTTACAGTGTAATGCCCTTGAAAGTTGCTTTATTGTTGGTTTTTGTATAGTACACGTGAGAGAGATTTCTATATTTCATGACTTTTTAATTTTTTATCTACAATCATGCGACTTATGGTCTGTCGTTATAAATATTCTGTCATTTCTGTGAAGATATGTATACAATGTATATACGCGAGAGGGCTGGGAAAACCTGCTGTTGCTTCTCTCCATCATTTTTTTTTTTGCGTGGGAGCCGTTACAAAGCTCCACTCTATATCCTCTCTTTCTCTCCCCCAAGTCCCAACATTCTTTAGACAGTATTATTAGTATGCATTCACCGATGGCTAGATTATTATATTGCGACTGTTTACTTGTCTCAGTTACCTTTATTTATGTAGTATTTGCACGTGTATGTATGATAAAGGTCAAAACACCAAGTTGTCCATCCTGAAAAAATAAAAGCGCATTGCTTTCATCACCTTGGATTTTTTAACATTTGCTACGCAAGATTCCTCATTGTTAAACTAGCAAGCAGCACACTTAACACAAATATGAGTAAAACTGATAATCCAAAAGTATGTCCACGCAGTTTCTTACCATGTCAGTATAATATGAAGGGAAAAAATATCACGACATGTGTCGCGCGAAGAAAAGAAAAGCTTTAGGCTCCTTTTCCCTCGCGGAAAAGGAGCCACGGAGCGATAAGCGTTTGGGCTCGTCTCCCCTTCCAAAAACAAAGATGTCTACCGGCGGTCCAATGTTACACTTTTGCGAGACGAATGGCTGCACAGCTGAGGCCAAGTTACAGTGTCCGACATGCATCAAATTAGGAATACAGGGTTCATTCTTTTGCTCACAGGTAATGCACGCGATCGCGCCCGCCATTGGATAGTAATTGTAATATTGAGGCTCCCGTGGAGGCGGTCCTACCGCTGCCGAGTTATGCCTTGCGTTTCGTCATTTTCGGCAGGTTCTGAATGAGGCCCATTTGGTCCCTTCTCGCTGGAGGTGCTATGTACGACCAATGTAATGTATGTCTTGCAGACAGACTTGATCAAAGACACTCGAGAAGAGTCGTGCAGCGTGCTCCTTAGCCGTGTAGAATGTCAAATCCACACTAGGCCTATCGGAGCCTTACACCGAATAAAGTCTACGCCTAACATTTCCTAGACACGTAATGTTTCCCATTCCTCACAGGCCTACTATCAAGTAGGAACTTATTGTACAACCTGAAAGGTCTATATTTCAAGTCTCTGCGGTTGTCTTGCGTGAAGTTAACACCATTTATTGGATACATATTAGGCCGTTGATGAACTACCTATAGTCCTAGACCTATACAGCAAATCTCCGGTATTATTGTATAAGTTGCCAATACTCGATATGTAATTGTAACCTACATTTTTGGAAAGAGCTCTTCATTCTTGTTATTTTGTATCCCATAAACGCCATGCGCAAATGATATATAAAAAATTAATCGAATTACCACGTATAGGCTAACCTAAGGTACGACAGTACCGCCCCTTCCATAGCCGACACGGCAAAGTCTTAACCAGTAAGCGCCCCTAGGTTACATTCGGTTGGTATTTTCAGGTTCTTTTAGTGCCCTACTATTTCCTAGCCATATTGGGAACTTGTAAAACTTGACCAAATCCCCTACAGCAGGCTAATCACTTTCGACATCCAATCTCAAGAAATTGACGAGTTACGACACCTATCTCAGTAATTCTTGTTTGTATGGGTAGACTAGGCCTACCCATACCCATTGCCATGTCTTATGCCTAGGCTATTGTACGTTGGTCTAACCTGTGGTGGAAGGCTCAGTTGGTAAAATGGCTGTGGCTTCCATAGCCATAGAAATAGGGCTAAATTAAGCTACCGTGATGCTAGGTGGCTGAGACAAAATGGATTAGCTTAGGCCTATTTGCCCAACTGTTGGGCAAAAAGGTTAATCCTTATAGCTTGGTGAGTGTTAGCCTAGGCCTGTTCACCTCACAGTAGATGGATCATATATAAAGTGTTTCCCATTTTTTGGCTTAAGTAATTGCTGATGGATCTTTTGATTAATTATCACATTGTTTTTCTTTAGTTCTTCCTACAGCCTACATGAGTGTCATAGATAATTTGTTATAGGCGTAGGGCCTATAGCCTAGATAATTGAAAGGGTAAAATTTTGTAAGCACACAAGTTTTTTTTGCCAGAGCTATATTTTTCCAAAAGTTCCTTTTCTATTTTGAAAGATTCTGGTCTTTTATTTGTTTTGCAAACCATTTATTTGTTTTGCTGTGTACCCTTCCTGTCCCCCAGAAATTCAGCTGACTATTCCTATACATATCTTAGTAAAAAATTAATGTAAATATTATTTTAAAAAAGGTACAGAAAAAACATTTTTTCAACAAGGATGCATCCTAACTAAGTGCCATAAATCATGCACATGAGCAAAAATGCTTCCCAGTGATTTTCATTCAGAATTTTGCACATATCTCACTTGGCCTTAAAATCTGAAGATATTGACATATGAGAAGCCTTTCTTAAAATGTTGAATGCCTATTCCATGATTGATTTATCAGGAATTCATGTTGTATGTATTAAAGAAATTTCACACTTAACTGTATGTTAAAATTTTAGGGGCTATTTGTACTTCATATTGAGTAAAAGTAATTTGACCACCCACATGGAATTATCATGTATCTCCTGAGTAACTCTCACCCAAAGTGTGCAAACTAGAATGGCTGTAGATACCTGATTGCCATGTTGGAAGACTATTTACTGCTATTCAAACACCACACTAGAATTATCCTCCCAAGAAAACAAAGAGACAACTGCGTTTGATGGAATTCCCACTTTGCCCAATGATCAGTCACCTTTTTCTTGGAAAATGGTCATAATTTGTTTTGAGTTTTAACCATATTACCTCAACAAAAATGGTTTTATTTTCCTTTTTATTCTAGTATGAACAGACACACTACTTTACATACTGCTATATAAAAACAAGAACCTGCATTGGCATAAAGCCAGCTATCTACAGCAAAAAGTGGCAAGAGCACAAGGTAACAGAAAAGAAGTTTTATCTATCAGAAACACGGTACAGTAATATCTCATCTTGTAATGGAAAATGTATTGAATGAGGTAGAAATGCAGATTCCTTTGAATTCTAATGATGAAATAAGCTTACCTAACAGTTTAGAGAAACAAAACCTGCACCACTTTCAGGTCTATAGTGGTTTATATAATAATTTACATACGCAACACACAACATCCTTATTTACCCAGTGATTGGGCAAATAAGATACAATCAAAGGCTTATTTGTCTAACAGTTTGGTTACTTATTCTGTGTTTGAGGAATAATTCACTCCACTCATTCACCCAGTTGTTTTGGGGAATAAAACACTTAATTTCTTTCACAAAACAGTTGGAGAAATAACACAATCTAAATATAATCTGTATTAACCCAGTGGTGGGGTGCTTAACAGAGCCCATTGAAAAGCAGCTGAAAAAAGGTTGAATAGAAATTAAATGTGTGTCTTAAGTCATAATAGAGATGGTACCTCCTTATGGGGACTGTGGTTGCTTATGCTTGGTTGATGGTCCTTTCTGTTTTGTGTATTCTAATGTATGGGCTAAGTAGATGCACTACTTGAGAATTTGCATTTTTGGGTTATATATGATGTGTGTATTTTGCACTCTATGCCCTAAAAGAAAAATGTGGTAATTCTTGTTTCTTTTCAGAGTTGTTTCAAGGGCTCTTGGGAATCACATAAATTACTACACAAGAAGACTAGTAAGTTTCGCTTGTTTAGTTGTACTGCATATGTTAGACTTGATAGGTAAGGATAGCTTTAGAATCTGAGTGACCATTATCATAAGAAGGACTATTTTACCAAAGTTTTTTTAATGCTTTTTGGTCATTATTTGACTTATATAATGTGCTAATGTGTGTTGTTTAGTCTTTTTGTGATTAATAGTCGTTATAATGTACATTTCATCTTCATGAATATTACAGTGCTAACTGGTAATTGTTTTCTCAATCTTTTGAGAGTTCTTTTGCTGGAAGTGTCATCTTTTAAGATAATCTATGCTCTATCTGACCTTTACCAATAGGTTTAAATCTCCTTGACAAGACTTTGAATTGGATTGCAATTGTTAGTTAACACTGACCTTCTTAAAGATAATCAGATTTCTTAATAGATTTTGGATTTCATATTAATTTTTTATCATTTGACATGCTATTCTCTCTCTGTTCGATAAACACTCATCCTGTAGTATAGTTTTTATGTTGTGAATTGTTGTGTTACATTGTCGTCATCAGTTGCTGCCATTTCCTGACGTCATTGCTGTGCTGAATGGCGTTGATTCCAGTGTTTGGGCTTTGGTGCCTGGTACCACCAAGCCATCCATTTGTATTGGAAATCATGCCGTGTCTAACTTAACACTATCGTCGTTTTGGTTTTCAAGGGATTACTGTAACATACAGACACTCTGTCTGAAATCCCATTAAGTTGATCCTTCTCTTCATGATTTCCTGTTCCATTCAATTGGATTTTCATCTTGTTACCTAAATATCTACTGCTCTTTTGACCAAC
This sequence comes from Macrobrachium rosenbergii, assembly GCF_040412425.1. Taxonomy (NCBI): domain Eukaryota; kingdom Metazoa; phylum Arthropoda; class Malacostraca; order Decapoda; family Palaemonidae; genus Macrobrachium; species Macrobrachium rosenbergii. Next base: position 17,946,926 of record NC_089794.1, read on the forward strand.
CGTTCTCCATCCCTTCACATGTCCAAACCATTTTAATTTTTTCCTGCCTCTCTATACACAACTCTCCATAAGTTCCTCATTCATAATACAATCTCCCCAACTTATTCTGGCCATGAATCTTAACATTTTGTGGTTTAACAATTTCAGAATCTATGTTTTCCTCATTGGTGCCCATGTTCATGCTACATAAGGTGGTACAGGCTTTTGTACAGTTTTGTACAAAAGCTTCAGACCCATTTTGTATTGATTGGAATTATTTGTATTTTTGCCACTTTTGCTGTTAAAATAATGAGTTATTTATCCTTTAAGTGTACATTATTTTGCTCTGGATGACGAATATGTAAGTCATGGTTAAGATATATAAATTTTGATACATGATGTCTGAATTTAATAAACTAAAATTGAAAGTACAGTATAGTTGATTTCCATTCTCTGTCTTGAAAGTAGATCACCCACAGACTCCCAGGTGTATAAAATTAATCATTGTAGTGTCATTTTGTTTTCCACCACCATGGGAGATCACATCACTCATTAAAATATTAACAGTAAATTTCCTTTACATTTCTAAGAAATGTTAATAATATTGTATTCTTAAATGCAGAGTATGTTTGAAGATATATTATGGATATTACAAAGCAGTATGTATAGCAGATGTAATGAGTTTTCTTTACACTCCAGAGCAAGGGTTTTACATTTTTATATTTTGGAAAATTTAGGAGTTTGCTTTACATTGTGTACCACAAAGGATTGGACATTAAATGTAGAACTTAATTATAACAAAAATTAGGAGTTTGCTTTACATTGTGTACCACAAAGGATTGGACATTTATTTTCTAATGAACTGTTTATAGGTTAGATAGTTCTGTTGCTTGTTGTTGAGTTGTGAATTTATTAGAAATTGTTTTCCGTAGCACATTATGGCTTAGATTTGACTCTTATTTAATTTGTCTTCGCAGGAGCTTCAGACTCTCCGTCACAGTACAATCCATGGCCATTTTATATGTTTACGGGCAAGTATTACTTCTGATTATGTTGTTGTTATGCGATAGTGTTGTGATTGCACTATTTAGTGATTGTGATTTATTAATTTTTGTCCTTGTACATAAAAATTCGGCATAAAATGTTAGGCTAGCACTCATAGACATACGCACAGGAGAGTTGGTTAACACAGTTTTGTGTATTCAAGGCCTTTTGATGTTTCAGTAACTCTCATGGTCCTTAAGACAGATTTATCACTACCACCCTCTTAATTGTCACATCATAGTGTAACTGCTGGGTTTTCTCCCAGTTTCACCTCTAGGTCCATCTACTTCATCTCATTTATTTTATGGATTTGTATCTTGCTGTCCAATCACTAAATAGCTAAAAGGTCCATAGCGCTTGACCCTATAGGCTAAATTTCATGATTGATATATTAGATTTGTTGCCTTGCCTCCTATTTTGTATTAGATCCATTACCCTTCTCTCAAGCTACCTTTGCCGTCAAGTTATTGCAAGTTTTGTTGCCCTGCCTCTGTTAGCATTACCTTTAGGCTTGTTGCTTGCCATACCTTTTGTAAAGTTGCCAATAGGTATGGTGCTTTGCCCTCAGGTTACTATTAAATTCAACACTTTGCCCTCAAGTTACCACTACAGTAAACCCCCCGTATTCACGGTCTCACTATTCGCGGACTCACGTATTCGTGGATTTCTCTGTGGAACGTATCTACCCATTATTCATGGAAAATTCGCCCATTCGCCGTTTTTTTCACAGAAATATTCGCTAATTACTGTATTTTCATATTTTCATGACTAAATGCACTTTTTGTGATAAAACTATTAAAATACTCAGGTATAAGCAGTTTTAGAGTTTTTTTTTTGCGTTTAACCTATCAAAATAGGCAGTTCTAAGTGTTTTTAGAGGGTTTTTAAGTATTCGCGAATTTTAGCTATTCGCGGGGCTGCGTGCGCATCCCCACGAATATATGGGGTTCACTGTAGTTTGTTGCTCTGCCTTCAAGTTACCATTAGATTGGTGCCATGTCAGCAGTAGCCAGGCATCATATTGTTAACATTTGCCAGGTTTAAAAAATCTGAATACAGTACTTGAACAGTGTCTGTTTATGATTATTGTCATATTTGTGATATGATGATAACTTTTCCAAAACATTCAGTTGAAGCCAAGGTGCTGAACTGACTTTTAAGACTTGCAAGTTTTCAATGTTTGTATTTGATTTTAGTATTATCACAATTGTTTGTTTTGAAATGAGGTAAAAATTAGAGCAAGGTGAATATCAAAGATGGACAGCTAAGTAGGAAGAGACCAAAGCTTTTGATTAGACAGTGCAAAGAACTAGTGCCATCTACATTGTACCATGTAAGGCACACTGTACAGTAATGGTACTTCTTTTTGGGCTATAGTTGGTTTCTAAATGTAGAATGTAAAACCAGTTTTGTACTTAGAGCAGAAATTGAGTATACTGAATTTAAGGCAGAAGCATGTAAGGTGTAGTTTTTTGCACCAAGGTATTTTTTCAGCTCAAATTGAGCAAATATTTTTAATGGTATGAATCTTACCCACTATTAGAGTTAGCTTTGTCTTCGCACCATTTGGTGCAATCAGCATTTAAAAAAAATAAAAATACATTTGGCTAACTCACTAGGACTGTCTTATATCGTGTTAAACAGATGGCCTTGATTGGCTGTAGACTATATTTTCATAATTTCTGGCTAATTTCTCCTGTACGGTATTTTGAATGTTTTCTGTTTTTGCTGTGTGTCATTTACAAGAAGCAGAGATGAAAGCATTAGGCTGTATAGGAAAGTGTGTGTGAAAACTGATTGTTTAGGTTTTGCTGATAACAATGTAACCTATGTTAGCAGCTATGTTAGACTAGCTGCGCAGACTCGAGTTTGGTTTTCTTGATATGTAGATTATGGGTGTTTTGATGGGAGGATGTAAATTTTTGTGAAGCATTGGAAGATGTTAGAGGCCGATAGTTTATGTAGACCATTAGAGCACCAGCAGCTTACTCAGTTTTTTCCTTTTGTCTTCCAGCATTGCTTCTTCTCCTTCATTAGCCTTCCTAATAGCTGAGGTTAATTCCTCTCTCTCTCATTCTACTCTGCCTTCTTTTGCTCCTTAGGTGGTTCAGGAGAAACCAATAATAATTGACTTGTATTCTTTTATGAGTTAGGTTTTGATCGAAATATTAGGGCCAAAATCACCCTTACCCCCATGTTTTTTACCTTTTTCGATTTCCCCGTCGAGAGAAAAGTTGTCAGAGCCTTGGCTTCTGTCTGTAGCCCGCCCTCTGCACTGCCCTGCGTCAGTTGGTTGTCTCCTCTGACAGGGAACCAAGGCGTGTCTCGGGACCAAGGTTCAGTGCCCTTAGACAACTCACTCTCACCGTTTTTTCTGGTTCGGTTCCGGCACCAAGCTGCCACACAGCTCCAGCAGGATGGGTTCCGTGGTTTGACCTGTGTTAGTGGGCTCCAGTGTTGCCACCTGTGACAACCTGAAACCCACTAAACATAGCAGTTTTCCTTTAAGTTGGCAACACTGGCTGACTCCCGTAACATCCCATTGGAAAGTGTATTGTGGTGTAGGTACTCTTTCAGTCGAAGTAAAGTATTCTCTGAGTTGAAGTCCTAGCAGTATGGATTCATTTACTTGGTATCAGAGTACTGTAGTTCTACCATATTTGGACAACTAGTTCATTTTTATGATGAGAATTATATATTATGCCTAACCTTTGGAGTGGACATTTTGTTCAACGTTGACTATCTGTGCTTTTCTGACCCATTCAGTTGTTTATCTGGAGATGATCCTCAACTTCTCTTGTTAAAAGTTTCCTCCTGCAGATAGAAGGTTAACAATTATCTTTCTCTGTTTAGAATTATATGGGTTGGCCTGTAGACCTCAAGAACCTTTACACTGTCCTCAGATGTCGCTTAGGCAGATTGAGGAGCCATTCTGAGTAACATTTGACGTCAGGAAGTGGAAGTGTAAACATCCTACAACTCTTGGCAGTTTAGAATAGTCTTATCGAAGTCTCAATTCTTACATAAGACAACAAGGAGACAAATCAAGAAATTTGTTCAGGCTAGTAAAGAAACTACCTTATCCTTTGGACAGAGTTTAGTAACGTCATTCTTTTCCTCATTTTGTCCTATGGCAAGGTCTCCAATCGGACAATCTCCTCTTCCTCAGGTTTGCCAGAAATTGTGGAACCTTTAGGGAGACCCAGACACCCATTTGTTCATGACTGCCCAGAACACTACACTACCAGTTTACTGCCCCCCATGCCAGGATACTCAGGCATGGGCAGTTAATGCCGTCCTTCTAGAATGGTTGAATCTGGACCTTTAGGCTTTTCCTCTGTTGGTTTGTTTTTGAGGAAACACTCAACAAGTTGTGAACTTTGCAGATCACAAGGATGATTTTTTTTAGTGCATCCTTGGCCCCAAAGGGAATGGTTATCCTAAATTTCTTTCCTGGCAATATATGTTCTTCATCTTTTTCCATTCAGGTAGGATCTTTTCAGACAGTTTTATTCGAGAAGCTTCCTTCAAACCACATACTGTACTTCATTTCACTGCGGGGAGATTGTATGTTGCCTGTTACTAAGTAAAGATTTCCAGAATGGCCAAGGAAGCAATCCTTAAATGTAGAAGGCCCCTCGCTGTAGACTTGTGTTTCAATACCAGTGGTTATTTTTTTATCTTGGTGCTTGTCCTGAGTGATATCCAGCACCCGTTCCGCTAGCTATCTTGATTTAAGCTCTGCCAGTATCTCAGATACACAAAGCAGTTTTCTGTCACAGCAGTCAAGGCTCCCACTTTACATTGCTTTCAGTTTTACATCATGCTGACTGGAATATTGCTTACGATTTAAAGTTTTGAAAAGGTTTTCAATCTTTTGTTTTGGGAATTTCTTCTTCCAATCAGGATTTACGATGAAATTTACGTGGCAACCCCTCTCTTTTCTTTCATTAGTTAGAGAAAAGATATAGAGGAGGAAGCCCTACCTAGTTTTGGTTACGGTGCCTAATTTAACTGCTTTGGTAGACATTGACGAAGTGGCTGTCTTAATGTCCAGATTAGACCTACTAAGAGGTTATATTGGTGAGCTTCAGGCCCTATCTTGTTCTTTGGCTTTGCACTAGTGGCAACCTCTCTCTTTTCCTTCATTGCTTTGAGAAAAGACTTAGAATTGAAGGTCCTTCCCAGATTTGTGACAGTGCAGAATTGAAGGTCCTTCTCAGATTTGTGACAATGCCTAATGTATCTGCTTAGGTAGCAATGGAATAATAACCATCTTATGTCCAATTAGAACTCATAAGAGTTTACTATGACAGACATAAACCTATAAGAGGAGAAGTTAGTAATTCATCTGTGGTATTAGTAGGCCAAACACTCCTATGTCCAAGATGGTTAGTCTATGTACACTGAATTGATTTCTGAGTACGTATTTTACCTTTTTTGGAGATGATGCTATGGCTTCAGTACCATAAACATGTCTTTATATCCTTTAAAACCTTTTTCTAGAGAAGGTTGTCTTGCAGTTCAGGGGAGTTATAACGATTTTCGCCTCATTTTTTGCGAATGTTCAATTTTAGCAAGAGCAGTTAAGCCCTTAGTCCTGTCGTTGCGGCAGGGGCGCTTTCTCCCAAACCAAATATGATAGCAACCTTGGCTTTCCATCTTATAGTTAGTTGTTGGGAATCCCGCTATTGAATTTTGGGAGCGTGAAGGTACACATGAGTGTATAGGAGCCGCACCTTCATCTATGAAGGTAGTAATTATCTTTAGTTTTGGTCTGTCAGTTATGGGCTTTCAACTCAGGCACAGGAGTCACCAGTACTCTATGAGATAGAGTCATTTTTCCTTGTAAGGATCCTCTCACAAGTCTCGCTACAAGGACCTTACACCCTGTTGTGGTTCCAGCGTCTGGCAACAGTACTTGCCAGTAAAGATCACACAGCAGGCAGGAATGTTGAGAAGCTTTTCTCCCTAGTAAAAAGCTTCTAGTTCGCTTGGCTGAACTCTCTTTCTTTGACAGCTCTAACCCACCATCTTCATTCAGTGTGGTAGTCATCTAACTTTAACAAAAGGTAAGATTCATTCAAAATAATGATAATTTTCATGATAGAATTAATTATTTGGATACAGTACTTATCTGCTGTTGAAGTGCAAACCCATCCAGCCTCCCATATCTTAGTGGGTGGCCATGAAGAAATATGACAGAGCGTAAACATCCCAGCACCATCTAGTGGGAAACAGGTAAATACAATGACAGTCCTAGCGAGTTAGCCAAGTGTATCTTGATTTTTTTAAATGCCGATCGCACCAAATGGTGCGAAGATAAAGCTAGCTTTAATGGTGGGTAAGTATCCAAATAACCTTATCATGAAAATTATCATTTTGCCACAGTATTAGAAGACCAAAGCTAGTTATTATTTGTGAAACTGAACCAAAGTAACCTTTTGCCCCAGAAGATTGCTTTTAATGCATTCATGACTTCTAATACTATATCCTCCATTTGCAGGTAATTTACGACCCTTTCCTAGGAGCGCTAAGCGTGAGGTTCCAGCTAGTATAGGTCGACCAGATTATGCAGATGACCCACATGGGTTTCCCCATTCTGAACAGAAACTCAGAGGGTCCACTAACATTAAGTGCCTTTCCGATGAAGAGATTGAGGGAATGAGAGTAGCTTGCAAGGTAAGGAGCCCTTCTGGAAATTCGAGTTTTATAAAAACTAGGTTTTCATCCAGATGGTTGAGAGGTGGGCACTTTGTATATGATTTACGGGTTTGTACAAAAAACTAGGTTGCTGTTATCAATACTTTGCTTTGTTTTTGTAACAACCCTGCAGTCATATAAATCCCTTATTGCAATATGATGAAAGGATGAGATGCTGAATATATAGGTTGATTGAGAATGTCTGGAGGACCCATGAAGCTTATGGAGACTAATATTTCAAAGGTTGAGGTACTAAGAAACTAGAGAGGTTTGTTCAAGGAATTGAAGAACATAAGGAAATACTGCAGCGTACTTGTATTAGTTTAATTTCATTAAGCAGTGTATAGAAACAAACCAGTGAATGAGTAAGAGTAAGATATTCTGGAGTTCTTGGGGTAAGGGCTCTGAAATGAATGGAGTATGATGTATAAGAAAACAAAAGTTCAGTCTTCCCAATGTATGATTGGTGCAGCATAGTTACTAACCACAGTAATATCAGCCACCAGTTGTAAACAAAGGTTCTGAAACTTAACCCTTTCATATCTGTATAGTTATCACATCAATGAGGGCACATGAGCCCCGATGTGTCTGGGAGCGCTCGACAGTGCGAAAAAATAATTATTTCGAAAATTCAGCAAAAATAGAAATTTTATGCCAACAACGTTCATTTTGCTGTCCTTTTTTTCTAAATGTTTATATTTTATGGTGGAATAGTCAGAATAAGAGTCCCAGCCCTCTAAATACAAAAAAATGTGAGTTATTTCACAAAAAAAAAAAAAAAAATCTTTACTTATTTTTATATTTTCGTTCGTAACCCAAAAACTATGAATGTCAGGCGAATGAATTTTTTTTTATGAGAAAGCTAACAAAATTCTCTAAATATCGACATAAAAAAGAATGGAAAACGAATAAGTCCAGCTGGTGAAAAAATTGATAGAAAAAAGGGCAAGAAACAGAGCGCTCTGCCCGGCGTATGGTGAGAATTATCGCTAGAAAAAAGTTTTATTTTGAAGAGCCCTATCTCGGTTATTTTTCATAGAAATTACTTTGTAAATATACAAAAATGTAGAGAAAAGTTGAAGAATAATGTGAGAGTCAAGAAAATGGCTTTGGTAACGGCAACAGTTTCATTTTGACGTTATAAATTGATTGAAACGAAAAAAATGTTACTGTTGTCAACATTATCGTTCGTAGCTCAAAAGCTATAACGGTTAGGCGAATGGATTATTTTTTATGAGAAAGCCAACAAAATTCTCTAAATATTGATATATAAAACAATGAAAAACGAATAAGTCCAGTTGGTGAAAAAATTGATAGAAAAGAGGGTAAGAAACAGCGATTTGCCCGGCGTATGGTGAGAATTATCAGCTAGAAAAAGTTTTTTGAAGAGCCCTATCTCGGTTATTTTTTCATAGAAATTACTTTGTAAATATACGAAAATGTAGAGGAAAAGTTGTAGAATAAAGTGAGAGTCAAGAAAATGGCTTTGGTAACGGCAACAGTTTCATTTTGACGTTATAAATTGATTGAAACGAAAAAAAATGTTACCATTGTCAACATTATCGTTCGAGCTCAAAAGCTATAACAGTTAGGCGAATGAATAATTTTTTATGAGAAAGCCAATAAAATTCCCTAAATATTGACATATAAAACAATGGAAAACGAATAAGTCCAGTTGGTGAAAAAATTGATAGAAAAGAGGGTGAGAAACAGAGTGCTCTGCCCGGCCTGTGGTGAGAATTATCGCTAGAAAAAATTTTTTTTTGGAGAGCCCTATCTCGGTTATTTTTCATAGAAATTACTTTGTAAATATACGAAAAAGTAGAGGAAAAGTTGAAGAATAAAGGCAAAGTCAAGAAAAATGGCTTTGGTAACGGCAACAGTTTCATTTTGACATTATAAATTGATCGAATCGAAAAAAAAATTTACCGTTGTCAACATTATTGTTCGTAGCTCAAAAACTATAACAGTTAGGCGAATGAATTATTTGTTATGAGAAAGCCAAGAAAATTCTCTAAATAACGACATATAAAACAATGAAAAACGAATAAGTCCAGCTGGTGAAAAATTGATAGAAAAGTGGGTAAGAAACAGAGCGCGCTGCCAGGCATACGGTGAGAATTATCGCTAGACATTTTTTTTGAAGAGCCCTACCTCGGATTTTTTCATAGAAATTACTTTGTAAATATACAAAAATGTAGAGGAAAGGTTGAGGAATAAAGTGAGAGTCAAGAAAAATGGCTTTGGTAACAGCAACAGTTTCATTTTGACGTTATAAGCTGTTCGAAACGAAAAAAAAATGTTACCGTTGTCAACATTATCATTCGTAGCTCAAAAGCTATAACAGTTAGGTGAATGAATTATTTTTTATGAGAAAGCCAACAAAATTCTCTAAATAACGATATATATGATAATGAAAAATGAGATTCAGAGCCCTGCCTAAAATCCAGACGTCTCTTATGTGATGCACTAACAAATTTCCGCTAGTTTTACCGTAAAAACTTTGCGAAAGCATGTTGGAAACTGTTCTCGATTGACGTCGCTGTATGTAAACAGCGACACGTGTTTACCCAACCTCATTTACATGGTCTCTGACAGAAGTGTGGCCTGCCAGGCCTGCGTGGGTGCGATCAGCTGATGTCATTGTGAGAATTTTACTACGCCATGGATTTGCGCATGCACAGTAGAGGAACTAAAAAATTTATAGAAAATAGAGGATACCAAACAGAGTGTTTCCAATAATGTAATCCTACATTTTATAAAAAAATGTAAGATACGAGAGAGAAACGGGGTAGGATCAGCTGATGTCATTGTGAGAAATTTACTATGCCAGGGAATTGCGCATGCGCAGTATAGGCACTGCTTGCCTGGCGACGATGCCTGAGTTACACGGTCCAAGGTATGCTTTAGCCTATGGAAACCACCAACTGTCCGAAAATTAAAAAAATTTACCCCTACCACACGTACGAAAATTGTCGGTAAATTTTACGTAAAATTACGTCAGTCAGACAAGAAGGGGGGTAGGGGGTTGTTGCGTAATATGACGTCAATTGGGCAGGAAAGGGTTAACAAAGGTTCCTTAGAGTGCCCTGTCTGGCTGTAATGTGATTAAACTTTAGGCCTCCCTATACCTTTTTTTTTATTCTGGTCAAGAGGTAGGATGAAGATTGATTGTGCACAGGTATAGTTGAAAACTCCCGCAAGACTAGACATAATGTCTTCGTCAGTTTAGTAAGAAGTTGCAGAGAGAGTGAAAATAATATTTTGGCTATTTGCTGTGTGAGTCTTATAACAATTTGTTATGTCCAACCATCCTGAAGAAGACTACTGGAGTGAACATTGATTGACTACACTCTGCAAGGAAATTGTAAGGTCATGTCAAGGAAGCCATCATCAATAGCAAAACCATGCAACAGTGTGAAGACTATAAAGTTTGAAGTTGTGTGGTTACTTGAAAAAGCTGTTATCAGGCCAAGGTTGATTGTTGTCAAGGAAAACAGTGAATCATGCCCAAGCCTTCAGGACCATCACCATGTTCATGGAATGCTGAAAATTTACTGACCTTATATTGTGGGCAAAATGAGATACAGTTCACATATCCAGGTCTACTATGTAGAGAGCAACCTTCTCAGGTAGCTGAAGTTGGTGAATCTAAATTTTTAGATGCAGTTACATTATGCTCAGGTCTGCAATTAAAAAAAAAAAAATCTGTGAGGTACAGGAGTATGTACTGGTCTCCGTGGTCATTGGCCAATACAACAGGAGATTCTTTCTTCCTTGTTTGAAAAGGTTGCCATCATGAAAAACCCTTCAGAGAAGAACCCTTCAAATAACCTGTGCTATTAACTAGAGGATGAGTATTTCCAGTCAGTAGGGAACTTGGACATGACACATTCCAATTTGTAGTAAGTCAACAATTAAATTCTCATGGCTACTCAGTGGGTATAATTTAAACATCTAACTTTGATTGGTGTGTCCTGGATTTGAGATGCTACTATAGTAATCTGTCCAAGACAGATAAAATGTTGCCAACCCAGCAAGTATTGGTGCAATTACAGTTCCATTATTGTTACCTTCATTATCAGTTATTCATTCAGAATTCCACAAAGTTCTCTGTTTCTCTGTCCTTTTGATGTCCCTGAGATGTATTTGGTGACCATTCTTACACCGGCAAAATTTTAGGTACCTCCTCAAAGATGAAAGAGCTTGAGTGTAAATGGCTGCTTCCCAAAGATCCACTAAAGTTAGGAGATTCCTAAGTGAAGGGGAATCATGTTGAATCCACTGTTTCTACCTTAAATGCTGAGAAATTGGGTGTTACTTAATGAGAATTGGGTGCACACATATAAAACTCTAGCAACCCATCCCACACTAATTGATCACTTACTTTAGTTGCTGCCATATGTGTGAGAGTCCACTGGTCACAAGAGAGCAGGGAAGTCATGCTGCAGTCTTCTGGAAACTCTCAACTAGAGAAGGGGCCATTGTACCAGGTCCAGTCACAGTAGTATGTATGGCCACTGATAGCAGAAGTAAATGCAAAGAAGCAACCCTGTAGAATCAGTAGAAGAGTGACTGGATGATCAGCGGTTGCATCGGTGGACAGACTGTCTGGCCAGTCTTAGATTGCACCAATTCCTTTTGTGGTACTAAAATACAGTACAGGGGTACTATCTCTAGAGGAAACAAGGTCCTTCTAAGACTGGCCAAATAGTCTTATGCAGGACCTTCTGTCCTGGTGAGACGTTTTTACTGTGCCCACACACACCGAATAGTTTAGGAAAGTCTGTACACGCAGTTTCTCTTCCTCTACCATTCAGACAACGCTGAATATACTACATTTTTACATAAACAGGCAGTCCCCGGTTATCGACGATCCAGTTTTACGGCGCTTGTCTAGCAACGACAATAACTGGATTTTCGACACCGATTCCCGGTTATCAGCGCCGATCTCCGGTTATAGTGCTGATCCTTGGTTATCGGCGGCCTTGATCCCCGGTTATTGGCACCGATAACCAAGGATCGGCGCTATTATTGCCGATTTTCAGTTATCGGCGATTTTCGGTTATCGTCAGACTGTCGGGAACGGAACCCTGCCAATAACCGGCGACTGCCTGTACTGTATATATTTTCCATCTTGGTCAAAATTCCCAGCCTGTGGGTCATAAAATGCAGAGTGAGTTAATGACTTGTCAGCAGGTGATCCCAAGCTCAAGGAAAGCTAGGTAGGTTGAGCCTGTCAGTAAAAGGTAATTAAAAATGAGTTCTCAAAAGAAAATTGCTTTGTATACCCAGCAGCCTTCAGTAGTTTCTGGACAATATAAAAATAAGGCAAGTTAAGTAAAAATGTGCAGTATGAATTTTGGAAGAGTTTTAGATATCTGTTGTGTTCAGGTGGTAAGTATAAAGGAGTTGGTACAAAACCCATCAGTAGTGATGTGGAGCAATGTAAAATCTGGTGTAGGTATTGTGGTATACAGGACAAAATGAAGTAGGCATACTGGGCAAAGATGAAATGACGTAAGATCTATGACATTGGGCAGAATAAAGTCAGAGAAGGGAACTTCCAGAGGTCTACATAAGCTTAGCCTTTTTGCCTTTTTTATTACTTTATTTCCTTAATAAATAATTACACTTTAAACAATAGGATGGTTATTTTATTGTAATTGGTTAGGATGGCATCCTGCTTTTGTTGTTGTGGGGTTTTCTCAGATTGTGAAAAAAGAACTAGGAAGTCAGAAATTATCCCTTTTGGGGGGCAGGGGAATTAAAATCTTTTTCATTGCACTGCTGATTACTGTCGTAAAAAAAATTGGTAAAAAAAATTGTCACTTCCCAGCGTTAGTTTGGCCGTGTGACCTGCATGAAGCTGGCAGAAGGATCAGTACACACTCAACCTTTTTATTGCTTTTTTTTTAATCATTTGAATAAGAACAGAGCTGAGATGACCATATGAAAGATGAAATTTGACACAGTAGTTGAGTTAACTTGCTATATAACCATGTAACAGGAGTAGAATGAAAGAGGTATAATCCTTAAAAAAATCTTTGTGGGATTTTTGTACATTTTTTATGTCAAGTTATTTAACTGAACTTCCTTTACCTAACAGTTAGCCAGAGAAGTCTTAGACGAAGGTGTCAAAGCCACAGATGTTGGTGTCACAACAGACGAAATAGACCGCATAATACACGAGGCAGCAATAGAGAGGGAGTGTTATCCATCACCATTAAATTATCATGGTTTCCCAAAGTCTTGTTGTACTTCAATAAATGAGGTCATATGCCATGGGATTCCAGATATGAGACCACTACAAAATGGCGATATATGCAATAGTGAGTAATTGATGTACTTTTGGTTATTCATTCTTGTAGTCAGAAAGTAGAGAGTTCTGTATCAAAAGCTGTAAGGCCAAGTTGAATGTGTTAAAAAGTGGTAGATGGTAATTCAGCACATCTGCTCTGGATCTTTTTTTTTTATATATGAATTTATGTTTCTATTATTAAATATACTCAGTAGTATCTTTATAAATCCTGCATATATGTTAACTATGTAAGACAATTATGTAGTTGAAAATTCAGTTGTAAAGAAAGGAAACAAAACATTTGTATGGACAAGAACATAGTATTAATCTTTAAATGAAAATTTGGCAATATTTTCATTACAGATTCATTCTTACAAAATAGAAAAGGAAATTCTGTAGATTCCTGATTGTGAGATAGATTCCCTGGCGTGAAAGTTGTCATACAGTGAGGCTGAATGTGTTTAATTTCACAGTTATTTTTTCCTCTCCTCAAATATAGTTGATTAAAACTGTTACCCATCTTGTTCCTTGCAGTTGATGTCACAGTATATCACAGAGAATACCACGGTGATTTGAACGAGACTTTATTTATAGGAGAGGTTAGCAGTATAGCCAAGAATTTGGTCAAAACCACTTGGGAATGCTTACAAAAATCCATTGAAATAGGTAAGATAAATCTTTTTCTGGTGACTTAATAACTAACTTTAAAGTAAGATGCTTGTATTATATTTTAAATTTAAGGTAATTTGTGTTATTGAAAATAATGAATGGAGAAATTTGAATTTCAGTGCACATTTTTTCTAATATCTTTAATTTTTTTTTTGATAAAGAACATACAAATACTTTTTCTTGCAGCATAATTGATGAAATTCATTGCTGAAAGTTGTCAAATTTCTGATGGTCATTGCATGGAGAGCCCTAGTTTAAAATGGCTTCTTGTTTCAGTGAAACCTGGTGTAAAATATCGAGACATAGGAGCTGTGATCCAGAAGCATGCCCATGCTCAGGGTTTCTCTGTGGTGAGGTCATATTGCGGCCATGGCATCCATAAGCTGTTTCATACTGCACCTTCTGTTCCTCATTATGCAAGTAAGTTCAGTGCTCCATTCATTTCCCCATGGGGCTCCATCTACAGTGCACCATGCACAGCATGTTTAAGATGGAACTAGAGGTCCTTTTTAGAGTCCCTCTGTCCATAGATTCATTCTCTCAGCATTTGACTTCATATCTGTTCCTTTAGACTTCCTATTTAGCTTTGCAATCTAATTTGACTTTGCTCCAAGTGTCGTTTTAAGATGAAGGACATATCTTTCAGGCTAGCCCTATTGTAGTTGAAAGCATGACTTGGTTGTGTCAAACTACTTTTGTAATAGTGTCATGGTTCCATTAATTAACTTTTTTCAAGAAAGTGGATTCATCAGTGTAATTGTGCTTTTGCTGGAGAATAAATTAACATCAAATTAAGTCCCAGAACCTGTTTATGAAATGCCGGGCATGATAGGTTTCAAGTCACCAGAACCACCAAGGACACCGAAGAAATTTTCTTTTCATATATGTATACTTTATTTTTAAGTAGGTTCAAACTTGTTTTTAGTTGTGTTTTTACATTATTACATGACTAATTTGTAGCAATATAGCAGTCGATTTGAAAAATATCTACCAAAAATGTATTATTTTGGTTGGTTTCTTTAGTGTAATTAAAATCTTTTCAAGGAAATCAACGATTGACTTTCTAGCAGTTTTCACCAGGTAGCCAGTACTGAAAGCAAAAGTTTAGTTACTCCAGTTGACAAATAAAGTTTTTCCTCCTTTTTAGTTACCTGTGTGTTGCAGTATTTTGCATTTTTAATGCTTTAACTCACTGATTTATTTTCAGAAAATAAGGCTGTTGGTATCATGAAACCTGGACATACTTTCACCATTGAACCAATGATTTCAGAAGGTAAGTTAGACGAGTTTTTACAGGAGAATAAGAAAATGGCATGTATATGTGTACTGTATATAGCAAGTACATCTCTTACTGGAATTACTTTACTGCAAAATTAAATTTGTTTAGTGCATGTTTTTCAAAAGTACAACTTTCCATCCATGAAGAATGGGTATATTGCTTCCTTCAGGATTACGCTCGGCACATTTCCCCTTTCCCCGCTTTTGTTTCCAGCTGGTAAGGGCTAGATAAAGGCTTAGGTAGTTTGTCCAGTTGATCTGAATGAAAAATATAAATTGAATTTTGAAAATTAGATATAAAGTTTCAATAAAGGATGCTTTTATCAGGCACTTGGAAAGATGAACAGTGGCCTGATAACTGGACTGCTGTGACAACTGATGGGAAGCTCTCAGCACAGTTTGAGGAGACTTTGCTTGTCACGGACACAGGAGTCGAAGTCCTTACACGACGCAGAGAGAAGAATGGCCAGCCGTATTTTATGGACTGAGGGTAGTGTCCCAAAGGGCAGCTTTTAGCCTGCGATTGCATCACCTTGCACTTTGCACCA
Organism: Macrobrachium rosenbergii; assembly: GCF_040412425.1. Lineage (NCBI taxonomy): Eukaryota > Metazoa > Arthropoda > Malacostraca > Decapoda > Palaemonidae > Macrobrachium > Macrobrachium rosenbergii. The sequence goes on from NC_089794.1 coordinate 17,962,448, forward strand.
CGGAAAGGAGACCAAACGTCGTCATCAGTCGTGGAAGAATTTCACACTTCATTTATGAGAGGGTTACCATCTTTTTACATTTTTATTGTACATCCCTTGATTGTGGAGACCAGCGAATCACAGCATTTCATCCGGATCCCATAAGTTTTTCATTTATGTAATGTATATGATTTTTTTTTATACTGACAACCACCAAGGGAGATTTAGAAATGGGATCAAGATGCAGCCTTTTCTTTTTTGTTTTTATTTAAGATCAACTGAATGTTGAACAATTATCATTTCATTCTCTTGGGGTAAAAGTGAGAATGAGTTATTTAAATTATAGAATTCATTTTGACAGTATGTGCTTTCGCAAATTGAATTCTAATTTTGGTATCGTAGAAGGCGCACCTACTGGAACACGATAATATAAAGAAATCCAACTTCCATGGAAGTATGTGCCCTTATTTAAGGAAAGAAGGAATTATTCAAGTTGTGCATTCTGACAGTGAATGACTTGAAGAACAGTGTTAGTACAGGATACTAGCTCTGGCCCGGAGCCATGGCAACTAATAATCAGGGAATGAAATGCTGTGCAATAATTTAATGACCACTTGTTGCATTAAAGATGACAGGAGTTGCTGAGGTACATGAAACTCTCCATTACCATTTTGCACCACAGTTAGTGTGATGATGATATAGGTGAGGTAAGGGTGATGTAATGTAATTTTGGAGTAATTATCACTACACTATTGATAACTTAGATGAAATTCAGCAATTGACCCTAGTAATTATTTCCAAGAAGACCAACATTAGGAATTTTAGGCTGCGTTAAAAGAAGGGAAGAACTTTACGCCTTCAAAGAATATATTTTTATCTGTTGGTAAAATATAAGTAAATTCTTTTTTAATAATATTCATGAAATGTTTCATGAATATTAACTTTATCACCTTCAAGTTGGTATACTTTGTTTCTGTTTAATGACGTGTTCCCTTTAAAGTTAGTTTGCTCATGTTCCAGATTGCTTAATATTTTTAGTAAGGAAGGTCACTGTATAGTATATTCTGGTTAGATTGGGCAGTAGGAAAATTTGGGTTCATTTATCCACAATTATAAAACAGTGAGCCAGATTTACTCAACATATTTATTTTGTAAAGCTACTAGTGTTATTTACCCCAGGATCATGAAATGTATTGTTTGCATTCAGTTAACATTGCAAGGCTGATTTTAGATATTCCATTGTACTCCAGAAATTAAACCTTTCTTTATGTGATAATCTTATAACTTGTTTTTTGTTCCCCTAATGTAGTAATTGTTTGGAATGTCTGGTTCTGTCCCAGAACATGTAAGAGGAAAACCATTTGTACTCCTTCAGATATAACTCAATGAACCTATTTTGCATAAAAAAGAATTTGTAAGCATTTCCCAGTTCATGTAAAATTTGTTCCTTGTTGTATTGTATGAAATACGCCCTTATTTAAATATATTGTTTGAATACCACTTGCTGAAATCTTTTCACTTTATGGTTGTGTCCTTTGCTGATGTTTTGCAAAGAAGGATTTGTTTAACACTTGGTTGAAAGTGAATTTCATTGTCTTTGTCACTGAGAAACCGATTGCTTCAGAAGGAGAGCAGAAATGCATAGAACTGATTCAGGACTTTTGCTGTCAATTTTTTCACTTGGTGGTATTTGTTTGAAAGAATATCAGAATAAGTATTAGGATACTTATTCTAATGGATATTTCCCAAGCTTCTGTTTTGCAAATGTCAAGATCCTTTTTCAAGTTTTCAAAGCCCGTGGAAATACTGATGAATTCTCTTTTCATTTAGCATTTGTAGTACTACCTGTATCTGGAAGTACAAAGTGTAGCCTGTGCTTATTTTTATAATTGTTATGTACATGTATTTCACTTACAAATGTATAATGAAATTAACAGTTTTTTGAGTCATTATTAATGTCTTGTATCTAAGAACAGCTTATCAAGGCTTCTTGTAGCCAAACCTTAAATTTATCTCATTTTACATGTGGTTTGGTAGGTCAACATTAATGCTGTTGTATAAGATTGCAGTTCTGACAGTAATACATTGCATAGGTCAGATACGTGAAGCTTTAAAGTCTTTTGCAGGCAGATTAGTAAAGGTTAAAAGTGGTGAGCCACCCTTGTTTGTACACCATGATCTCTCAGTGCTTTTGACTCCCATAAAGATGCAGGTGACTTGTCTACCTGGAAATTAATTGATCAAAGTTATATTTCCGTAAATAGCCATTGACAGGTGACTAATTAAGACTGACCATCCATTCATGAGTAGAACTTCATTCTCTTCATATGATACATGAAATTGACCTTGATACAGTTACATTACTAATGATAGTTTCGTTTACACACCAAAGTGTCAAGCAACATATATTGGAATATATTGGATGGCAAGGTCTACATTCTGTTACGTACATGGAAATCTATTGGTGTGGGATTTGAAGCAGTATCTCAAGATAGGAGAACTGACGGTGTCATTAACTCATATAACTTTTGTTTCCACAAAATAACTTTTTAATATTTTATGTTGTGGAAATTATTAACACACCTTGAAGTTTATAAAATCTTAGTCCAAAAATTCCAAAGTCCAGCAAATCAAATACTGTACTTCCATAAGTTACACAGAAATTCATTAATATGAATAAATGACAGGATCTGTGCAATGACAGCGATCGAAACACATAGTAGGGTTACAGCAATTATCAGTACAGAAAGAAAGGTAGAGGAGCATTAACCTGTGTCAGAGTTGAACACAACCAGCTAAGACATGGTTGCCTAATGGCCTCTCCTCATGACCCAGTCCCTGTCTGTGTATAGTACAGTATAACATTAGTAATAAAAAATTTTGTGAATGCTTATATAATCATACCTCGTTCATTCGCAAATTCACGGATTCACAAAATTTTCATTGGAACCTAACTGCGATTTTTTTTACAGATCTGTGACATTTTTGTGCTCTCTCTCTCTCTCTCTCTCTCTCTCTCTCTCTCTCTCTCTCTCTCTCTCTCTCTCTCTCTCTCTCTCTCTCTCTCTCTCTCTCTCTCTCTCTCTCATGGTTAGCGTGCACACACCTTTTTACAAATTATTTCTCTGTAGGTCTTTACGTAATTTTAAATTGATTGAATACCTGTACCCTGTACATACATGTTTTCTTTATTTCTTTGAATTGTGCCTTTATTATGTGACTTCCGTTACATATAAAGTTTACCAGTTTACCTTCCTGACAGTGACAAAGAAAATGTCAGTCATTAAGTTTACAGTCCCATTCGTTACTTAGTTTTACCTTACTTTGAGTGCAAAAGAAAACAGCAGCCAATGAATTAATATGGGGTAACGTTAGTACAGTATACCGTACTGTAGATGCGCTAGTGTGGCAAATACATATTAGGCGATACTGTACTCTATTTTTGCCTCAACCATTTATTTCTTTTTTTAAGGGTAATGTATTAAGCCAAGTTTTAAATGAAATTAAAGTGCTTTGAAGCATGATTTAGGTCATGTTTAGGGTTTAAACTCTAGAAATAATAATTTATTAGCATTTTTAGTGACTCGTACCAAACATTCACGATTCCTCCTGATCCACGACGGATTTTGGAACCTAACCTCGCAAATGTTTGAGGTATTACTGTATTTCAGTCAACAAGTATTAAACACAAATCAGTTGAAATTTTGTCAGAATCTCAACATTTTCGCTCTCTCCAAACTACAGGTATAGTTTGTACCAAACTAATTTATTATATAAACTGTAATTAATCTTATTCCTTTCATTAGAATAATTTTGGCCACCCTTTAAGAGATAAGGTTTTTAGCTTCCTAGTCAGCTTATTCTGTATTTAAACTTGATTGGTTGACACAACATTTTTACTAATATGCTTTCAGTGACACTTGTGTCAGTGAGAACACACCACTGTGTTGTTTTATGTAAAGAATTTTTTAATCTTGGTTTCTGTTGTAATTTAGAAATTGTTTGTGATTAAATATCTTATGCTCAGTTAATCATCAAAACATGGTGCTTAGCCTATATACTTTCATCATCATTTTTCACGCACTTTCTGTTTGCATGCTGACAATCTGGTGTGCAGATTGGGATCCTGGTCCTTATCTTTGTAGAAACTTTTTTGTTACTTTGCTTTCCTATGTCTTTTATTATTTACTTAGCATGTTTACATGGTATGTTCCTATTGTAAGTGTAAAGGTATAGTTTTTCATTCCAGGGTTTGACAGGTTACTCCAATTTTGGGGAGCAGAAAGTTGCGTCAACTCTTGCACAAGTTTCATAAACTAATTTTCTTTACTTACAGGTATTTGTATGCTACACACACAAATATGGAATGCAGCATAGGCTAGGTCAAGCATGTTTATTTAATGTTCCTTGTAAACAGAACGCACTGTAGTAATCAAACCTTATAGAAGAAATTCTGGTTATAGTGCATGGCAATATCAAACAAATTCCAGAAGAGCTTGAACGACGGTAAGGTCTTCTTTGTCTTTCATCATTTTTACTGATGACTTGGTTTAACACTACAGTATTTAGTAAGGGAATCTAATGGGAGAATTCAATGCAAACATTTCTGGTGAACTTGATAAAGGTAGAATACAGACTTTACACAGGTTGTGTTTTGACTATAGGAAACAAATTGAGCTGCATTAACCTTCAGATATGATTTATGCACGGTTTTATTAAAAAATTATAATACAAACTTATTGAATAATTATTTCATACAAACCTATTATGTACTTATAATTAGCCCCTTTTCTTTTTTTACTCCATTTGATTTACTTTGGTACCCTATACCTCTAAATCCCTCATTTCACCACTACTGGGATTGGAGTTCATTTTTCCAACCAATTATGGGAGCAATGGTGGTGTTGTAAATCACCTAGTAATGTTAGGAATAGGGAGTCATATTGAAATGTCCAGGGCAGTAATGTTCCTTTGAACTGACCCATGGATCACAGGTGTGGGCTAGTTCTTGACACTGTCTGGCTTGTGTACCAAGATTAGAGTGGGAATGTAATGTAATTCTTTGTCCCATCAAGCGGGTCTGCTTAATCATGTTGATGCCATTCTTAATGGGTAGGGTAAGGACTGGACATTTGCAAGTCATATTAGTAAAAACTATATTTTTATAAAATGAAAGTCAAAAAATGATTACAAATTGGAGCTCTCGACCAGTTGCATAGTGGTCTTCTTCAGCCAACTGATTGTAAACAAATTTCTTACGATAAAATATGATGCAATTTTGTAGTGGCCTAGGAAAGCATCGAACCACCCTTCAAATTTAACCATGAAATGGCGGTCATGTACAGTAATGGCCCTTACCCTTGTATATGTATGCAAGATGCGATCTTAATTGATGCAGGGTAGTGTTCTTATTCCACTGTTATTTATAGTGTATACAAGTGATATGGTTGTTGGCTGGGAAAACAAGATCCGTTAAAGTTTCCACTTATTAGAAGTGAAGCTGCCCTTAGTCTCAAGTGGGACATGGAGCAGATTAATGAATGGTGTAGTCAGCGGTGTATGAGGCTGAACTTCAGTAAAATGAAAACACTATTGATTGGCAGATCTTGTACAGATTTTCCATCCCATCCTCCCCTCCAAGTGTGTGGGACTGTGGAATGAGACTGAAGCTTTAACTATTCTAGGTGTAACTTTTGAGAAACGTCTAATGAAAGTGTCAGCACATGCCACATGAAAGTTAGGTATATGAAAGGCCTCATATATATATATATATAACAGTGATAAAATCAGTTGTTTAGGTCATTTGTACTTCCTTTACTAGAATACTGTCCTCCGGCATGGATGTCTGCTTCAGCCAGAGATTTATCTCTTTTTAGATAGAGTGGTTCGTTGTGGTAAGTTTGTTTCCTGATATTAGCAGTTGTGACTTGGATCATCGGCAGATGGTCTTGGTTGTCAATTTTTCATAAGCTGTATTTTAACAGAGATTGTCACATTCTCAATTGATCCCTGATCCCCTTTTCTCGCCAAAAGCAACCAGATTTGCTGAACAGCAGCACCAGTATGCAGCAAATGTGTCTCGCTGTAGAACTTACCAGTTCCAGAGGTCCTTTATTCCTCACACCATTGGATTGTGGAACAGTCTACCTGAGGATGTCGTGCAATTGGAACTTCAAAGGATGCAGTGCATTACTCTCATAATATTACAGTACTCTCATATTAGTATTCTCCTTGCATTTTAATACATTTTTATGTATTTAATAATTTTTTCTTTTTTAATGAGTGAGGTCTCTTAGAGTACAGGCAGTCTTCACTTATTGGCGGCATCGCTTAACGGCGTTTCGGTTTACGATGCTTGGCTAACGTCATTAACCAGATTTTCGGTGACAGTAAGCAGTTTTCAGCGTCAGTAAGCAGTTTATCGGCATCGGTAAGTGGTTTATCGGCACCAATAAGTGGTCAGTGGGCGCCGACATGCAGTTTATTGGCACTTATGATGCTATAAATGCCATTTATTACTATAATTATCTGCAATTTTTGGTTATCGGCACTTGGCTGGGAGCACAACCCCCGCCACTAACTGGGTGCTGCCTGTATTTCCCTTTACCTCCACTTACTTCTTCCTTATGAGCACCATATTCTTTGGAAGCTTGAATTTCAAGTCAGTGGCCCCAGTGGGCTTGTACCATATGAATAGGGTTCATGTTCTGAATAATAATAATATACCTCTTGTAAGGGGTGAACAGGTGCTGGACATTTTTGTGAACTGCTACTTTGACAACTTATGTGAGGAAGATGCAATATCAAGAGTCAAGAGAAACTGATTCAAATCTTGTCTGTGTGTCTGTCTACCAGCATAAAGGCTTCATTGCCATCTGATGTATTGCATTTATTGAAGCACCCTTTACCAATTCTGTCACTTGCATTACTACTCCTACATACTATATATATATTTTAGCTCCCTCTCCATCCATGATATGATCATTTTCCCAACAATGACTAGCAGTGGCACTGTTTTGAGAGAAGCCCCCAACTGATTTTTTTATGGTGTTGCAGTCTTCCTTCCCTCCCTCTACCTGTCTCCCAGAAATGAAAAAATTGCAAAGCATGCATTTTACAGCATATAGTCCTATATCCTCAGCATTGCTGCCCTCATTATTACTAATACTGCAAACTACTGTATTACTCAGTGAATTTTGATTAAATTATTTCCTTATGCAAAGACAACTACAACACAGCTTGTGTTGTTATTGAACTGAGCTGCTGCTTTTAACCTCTCATGATACTGAAGTCTCAGGTATCTCTTTGATGAATATACTAGTGTATAGGGTTGTAAAACTTGATTTTAGCTCCAGACAAAGCATTTTCATTAAAGTGGGAGGGGCAATGTAATTTTCTAAAAGTATTCCAAATACTGTATGGGTAATTTCATCATCTAAATACATGGGTTATACTTTAAGACCTCTGACAGCCATGTTTACATTGTTTTCCTTTTTTTTCGGTACTATTATAGGAGCAAAAATAGACATATAACTCGCATTAGTCAGCTTTCTGTAAACTGCGAAAATAAACTTTGTTGCATTTGTTTTGTGGAAGACCATGACATCTTATAAACAAACTATTTGTTCTTATATGTGAACTTGATGTGTTGCACTTGATCGTTAACAAACTTGACTAGTTCACTGAATGCATCATGACTTAAAAAAGAAAGAAAACATCATCATGAAGAAGATGCATTTGCTGTAATAGTAGTTTGTTGACAATCAAATGCAACAAATAAAGTTCACAATTGAGAAGGAATCAGAGGTAAACTACTTTTTCTAGATGTCTTAGTCTTCCACAGTCCAAACGCATTGAGGTTTGCATTCTCCGTTTATAGAAAGCCAACCAGCACCGGGTTACGTGTCCATTTTTACTCCTATCATAGCACCAAGATAAAGAAAACATTTATGTCAGAGCTCTTAATGTGTAAGACGCGCTGTGCTTGGACAATGAAATTATCCATATTTGGAATGTAAAAAAATTATGTTGCCCTTCATATTTTTTTGAAGATGGTGATGTCTAAAACTAGGGAAAAGTTTTACAACCCTACAGACTAGCTTACTGATCAAAGTAAGAGATACATAACACTTCCTATCAAGAGAGATTAAAAATAGCAGTTAAGTTTGTTACTAAAATACAAGCAGTGTTAAAGTAGTGTTTGTATATGGAAATTCAATCTAATCAAAATTCTGTAAGAATAATGTTCACACTAGTGATAATGTGGAAAGCAATGCAAAGGATGAGTGTGTGTATGCTATACTGTATAATGCAAGTTTAACAAATTTTATTTTTGGGGCCCCATAGTGGGGTTAGTGCTATCAGTGCACCTCATGCAGTCCACTGTAGGCATTACTTAAGGTCTATGCAGCATGCTTTTATCTTTCATCCCCTAGCTGTCACCCCTTTTATTCTTTTTACTGTACTTAATTTCATATTCTCTTTCTTCCATCTTACTTTCCACCCTCTTCTAACAGTTGATTCATATAGTACAACTGCAAGATTTTCCTACAATTACACCATTCAAACCTTTGACTGTCAATTTCTGTTTCAGCACTGAATGACCTCATTGGTCCCAGTACTGGGTCCTTTGGCCTAAGTTCTGTACTCAATTCATTTTCATTTTTGGGGAGACTGGTAAAGGGTAAAGGGAGGGATGTAAGATGGCAAGAACTTAAGAATGCAGTTAAGGATTTAGCTCAAAACAGCGCCATTGCCAAACATTGTTGGGAAAATAACTATGAAATGGATTTGGAGGGAGCAAAAACTATACATAGGAGTAATACAGTAAAGCAGGTCATAGAAAAGTGGTAAGCGGGTGCTTTAATAAGTATTTTGCCATACATTAGATGGCAATAAAGCCTTTCTGCAGGAAGATAGACATACCAACAAGCTAGTCAGCTATTCCATGAATTAAGATTTCAAACATCTTCTCTTGGCTGCCGATACTCTCTCTTCCTTATGTGTGTCTGCACCGGTTGTCAAATTGGCAGTTGTCACAGAAACACCAGGCATCAATGCTGAAGGTCATTTATCACCCACAAATCACCTGGTCACCAATAACAAGTATCATACAAATGAAAGGCAGGAATTAAGATTACGTCTGGCACATAGATACGAGGGTATGGCTATTACACGACCACCATTTCACAGTTAAATTTGAAGGATTGTTTGATGTTTTCCCAGGCTGTTACAAAATTTTATTATATCTTAATTCAATTTTGTTTTTTTTTTATATATATCTTGGTGTCCAAGTGCGCCCTCTTTCCACTGTTTTAAGCTCTGAATGGCTGAAAAAACCACAGTTCTTTTGCTTTACAGGCTAAATTTTGTGATATATTCATTTAAGACCCCTTGATAGTTGAGTAAGGGTCAATAAAACTCAAAACTGAACTTACAAACCTATATAAATTTTACTCAGATTGTAAACTTGTTAATAAAAACACGAATGATCCAACAACGTCCACACTTAAAAGATTCTACAGATCTGTCATCATATTACCATATTAGAGTATATCACAGCAATATATATGGTTATGCCTTCTAGAATAAGAGAACTTGACAAAACCCAAAAATAGAGTAAAAACCATACATAAAAATAACACAAGTAGACTATATATATATACACAGCTCTCTACCAGTAGAAGTGCAATCTGAATAATTCTGTAAATGCATCCACTGACCCAGTCTTCTACAAGTAGTATTATCTACTAGTAGCAGTAGTTGTATGACATAGGCAACAGTACCATATTACCCAATTCATCTGTGATTATGTTGCCTACCTTGAAACATGCAATCTTGACAACTCTTGTGAGAATAAAGCTGAAGCAACTTTACAAAAATGTACTAACTAGTGCAATAAAAACTGGCAGAAATGTATATCTCTGGAAAACAAAAATAATTCAGTCAGGTCTTTCTGCCAAAAACATAAATCCCAGGACAAAGTTGAAGTGACAATGCAAAATAGGGAAACATTTAAATCAAAATAATCAGTGCAAAGCACCAACCAACCAGGTCAAAAAATGACAGCAGGGAAAAAACATATATGTGAGACCAGTACACAAGTGGGTCACTTCCTCACACTTCCTGCTTCAAGACAAAACATACAAGTCAAAATGGTATGACAGCATGTATAATGAGAATATGTCTGAAATAAAATGTCTGCCACAGGAGGACTTCAAGAATTCCAGACCCTTACAGTTACATCTTTACTTATGTGAATCTATTTAAGACTATCATCATCACTATGAAATAGTTTAATTAAGACCAGAGTTCATTACTCTCAAGAAGGCCCATCTATTGACTATTTTGTTGCTTTGAGGATACTGAGAAGAAAACTGACAACTTTCGGCATCCCCCAAAAGTGAGGTGCAATTTTCTTACCATACAAACTAACAAGAATACTGTCAGTTTGATAATTTAGTCTTAAAACAATCTCATTTTTTTGGATGCATTAGAGCATGAAGGTATATTTCTCATGTAATGTTTTTGTAAATTTACTAGCCGAAGAAAACTGCACCTCTTGTAAACTATGAAGAAAATGTGGTATACAGTGCAATGTTAATATTCTGGGGATATCTAAATATATTGTTTCTTAACCTCTACAAAGTGGCTAGCTATTCCTGAGAAAGAAATTGGACAGACAATTTGAAATTTTCACTGGTTAGCAGTCATTGCTGAAGAGAATTTAAATCACAACGTGGGCTATCAAGTCTTGTGGAAGTTGCATCATTACAGCTAAGACATGTGGAATTTATAAAATTTCCCAATGCACATTTCAATAAAAAATTTTTCTCACAATGTGCAAGGAGATATCTGGCTGAACATTTTCTATATATGACCAACTAGGTTGCTTGGAAAGAGAAAGTTTTAAGGCTTAAAATTCTGACGTGATCAACTTGGTTGCTTGGTAAGGGAAAATTTCACCCTAGTAATTTGCAGTAAATCTACTGTGCCCAAAGAGAAAGTTTTTATAGGTTTCACACAAAGGCTTCTAGAGAAAGAAAAAGATTATATGTTTATATATTCATCCTACCACTATTATGAACTTACACACTGCCAATGTCAACATTTACATAACTTTACTCTAGCGGTAAAGTAATTCAAAAGTGAGTCTTGGCCTACACTAACGAGAATTAAAGTAGTGGGGAAAGTTACACTATTCCTCCTTATTATACATTACAATCCTTTAAAATACTACATAATTATTTCAAATGACTACGAACTGTGGAGTGTTTAGATTTGTCTCTACAAAAATAAGAAACACATAAAAAAAGGTAAATTATCATACATAAAAAAAGTACTGGTTTCTATGGTAAAAAATAACACTTCAACTCTCTTTACTGGTGAAAGTTAATCCACAATTCTGGTCTTCACAGCTGTTGTGCTAATATCTGAATCCTTCAGTTTTAAAGTTGAAGCCATCTCCCTACTGTATAATGCTAAACACCATGTACTGAATATGAGGAAATACCAGAAAAAAAGAAATCAAACAGGACAAAACACAAGTAAGGGCCCATTCACTTTGGTCATGGATCTGGAAACACTCCACACAAATCACTAAGTTTAAATGAAATTTACAATCTTGTCAATAAAAAAAAAAATTCATAAGTACATGACCAACAGCACATTAATGAAAAGAACATCCAACATCAAACTTGTTTGGTAAAAAATGTTACCCACTTGTCAACAAATATCGGATTATTCCCTTAAAATACTGAATTTTTAGCAGATCTTACTAAAAATTCACATCAAGAGGTGAACCACTAAGCATGAAATTAAATTATTGTATCAGGGTTGAAATATATCGGTAGTTACCAAGAAAAAACCGTACCAGTGTTCAACAAGACTTCCCTATCCTTAGGGAGAGTACATCAGTTTCTAAATGCTTAACTATTGAAGACAGGAATTTCCTTGTAAGTTTCCAAACACTCATCAACATATTCAAATATGAACCAGTTACATGGAATTTTAATAAGCCTGGAGCTACAGTAAAAGGTTTTTAAAACCGCAGTTTTTCAAATACTCGAAAAACTTTTCTGAATTGGGGTAGAAAGTTTAAAGAGGATACATTTATTTTTTCATTCATCCAACACACAGGAATGGACTGACTAAATAACTGACAGAACCATTAAGGTGATAAAAGTATTTTTTCAATACTGTAACTACTTGATGATAGGGTGGGCATTAAAACTCCTAATAACAGACTTTTACTGCCAAACTGAAACGTTCATAATTGTACCCTGTATTGTACTGGCTACGAAGTTGTCTAGAAGCGTCCCTCAATACGGGGAGGGCAGTGATGGAGACGAGTCATGTAATTGTAACATCAAAAATTATACATCAGACTCCTATTATAGTAGTACAGTACAAAGTCTTCTTACTTTATTTTAATATTTTCCATTTCCACACTTTATTATGAGAATCTCTGGCAGCTTTTCCTAGCCAAAACATTACCCAAGTCTTTCTAGCAGAACATTATTTGACATTTTTTTGTTAAGTAAACGCCCAACATTACACCTATCTGAAGCACAGTTACAACTTTTTTACTTTCATTGAAAGCAGTGCCCAGGTGGCAATGAGCCTAGAGGCACAGACTAATGTGAAGAGTAATCTACATTTGAACTTTCATATCCCTGCAAGTGTGTGGTTACACTTTTTGCTTTATGTGCTTGAATGCTAACTTTTGGATAGTGTGTTATTAAAAGACTTCCTTACAGCCTCCTGCAGAAATAACAAGGAATGAATAAAAACCATGTAGAAAACAATGTCCTTTGTCAGCAACTACCTTAAGCTCACTAATTTCTTGGCACTCGCAATGCGCAAATGTCTCCCTATGTGATTTTTTTTAGAAATTTTACTTCTGAACATGAAGAACAAGAATGCTTCACAAGTTCATTTACTTCCAAACACAAAGAACAAGACTGCTTCACAAGTACAGACATCTAACGAAGGATGTCTCAATTAAAATTTTCATAACTAACTCTTCCCAATCTTAGGTATTCTTCACTGCTTTAGAGTATTTCTTGTACTGAAGAATCACAATTTGAGCCTCACAATTTGAAGGCACCGTCAGGGATCAGGGAGAGGCATAAAGAATTCTGAAGGGAACATCTCTACTATTAAGCATTTCTAGAATAAAGCATTCCCATTCTTTCCCCTTAAACAACTTGCCTATACTGTACCATTCTTGACACTGATAAAAGAGGACAACTGTAATCTTAAGTCCATAAGCAAACACATAGTTCTACAAGCTTCCATAAATTCAAAAGGTGGGGCTGAAAAAAATTTTTTGTATGCAAAATAAATATGCGAGAAATAATTGTGAACGGAATGACTCATGCATCAGTATTATTAATCATGGAAAAAAATGCCAAAGCAAACCAAATAGCAAAAACATAGCAAAATATCACTTTGGACGTCCAATGAGCATTATGTAACCAGCTGGTCTCTGTTTGATAACTTCCTGATACCGGATAAGAATTCATTAGTCTACAAGACTGCAGGAACATGAGATGATTAGGAGCATGTCCTCAACTTTCAATTACTAGGTACAATACAATACATTACTTTTGAGCAAATACTTACAGCTGAATTAAATTTGTCCAAACATCTCAAGAAAACCTTGCCTGTACCACTAAATAAAAGTATTGCACAGTTACTTCTCTGGAAGTAGTATTACAATCACTTGTAAGCAATTTTTGTTTCATCAGACTTGTTATGATATAAGTTTTGAAAATTTGTAGACAATTGTACACAAGGAATAACAAATCCAACAGATGACTATATCCGAAAGCACAATAAAGGAAAATCACACTGCAGAAATAACCTTTCCATAGGTAAACATTCATAATATGCAAGAATCATTTAACCATAGAAAAGAATGAAAAAAGAAAAACATATTTACCTCTCCATATAAAAAAACAGCACTGTTTACAGATGAAGAAAAAGTATTAGGATTCTGCATAAAAAGAAACCTTTAGGTTTAGATTGTCCAAAAGTCTACAGTAATATCAGTCAAGATACTCTGTACTAACTGCAATGTACTCGCCATTATAAGCATATGCACCTACAAAATTATCTTGTTTGTCCCCAAAAGATATCTGATATCAATATCAGAATTACAGCAAAAAAAAAATTTAAACATTCTGCAAAAAGAGCATTGTATTCATACATCTGAAACTTGTAAAATATAATTAAGACATCCTAATTATCAGAATGACAGTCTATAATCTATACTTCTGGAGAAAAACTTAATCAAAGCACATTACAGTCACTACAGAAATCTTTCTTGTGTATACAAGCTGGTATAGTATAAAAGGTAAAAAATACAATATTATCTGAAAGAAAAAAAAATAATTTACAGTGTGTTAATAAGGTACGAAAGTAGGGAGTAACACGATCACACAGAAATATATAGAGATATTTGACTTGCTCCTATCACTCATCCTCCGGCGAAACGTTTTCTCAGTCATCATCAACATGTTCCACAAAACCATCAGATTCGGTCACAAGGGCACGTTCCAGGATAACGCGCCCTTCTTTGTACCTGTGAAGTATTGGCCAGAGATAAGGCAGATACAATCAAAATGGAACTATATTTTTATATACAATTATTTCTTTATGTAAACAACACATGCTATTCCACTACATTATGAGGTTAACTGCCTCACTTTCATAAGATAGGTCGAAAATATCTAATGATCATGTTCTCAAATTTTTGTAAATGCAACAGAAGTATACAATGAAGTCTTAAATTCTCTATAATATACAGTATATGGAAATTTTTTCCACTGAAAACCCTGAATCTAAATTTTGGAAGGAACCTGGGTTAGTAAGATAGCAGTTCAGTGCTCTATATACTTGCAGTTACAAATCCCGTCATATTTAGAGTTACTTCATTTAGTTCCCAAATTCAGATTAAACACATCCATAACTATCAGGTAACTGAGAAATAGTGTTCATTACATATCATTGTACTTTTCATTACATAGTGCCGCTGTACTTACATGGTCTGTAATATTAAATGGTTGCAAAATACATACAATTTTTTTCCATGAAATGTGAAATCACTACACAAGTTCAAGACCAAATTTTAGATCTTTGCTATTAATAGCTGAGCACTCCCCAGCTGGATTAAAAAACTCAAGTTTATGACACTCCAGCCAGTCATAAGCCCAAACAAACAAGTTTTGAAGTTCTAAGAAAGGGTACAGAGGTGTTGGAAGACAAGGCGAAACTGCAGCTAACTTATGGAAGTTCAACCAACCTGGCCCTAGTCTCCAACCTTTATTGTTTATAAATGAGTTTAAATGAGTTACAGTTAAGAGACCCATAATACAGGCACAAAAAACTTGTTGGAAGATTAAATGGTAGAGACATGACACAAGTGAGAGGAGTAAAGGATAAAAAGTTCAGAATACATATATAACTTTAGCAAATGATGTATGTGTGTGTCCTCAGTACATTATTTGCAACACAAACCAGGAGAGATAATGCTCCAAGATCCTGTGCTATAACTGTAGGGTTTACAGTGCTAGTGACAGGAGACCTAAATGGTTGTTAGTGCAGTTATTTTTGGGGATACACCTGAAGAAAATTCAAATTCTGGAAAACTGAAAGGCTGCAGATGCAGAACACAATGTTTAAGAAGTTATGAGAGAAAGTTTATTAGCATAAGGAGTGAAACTCAAGCATACAAATAAGTTTTTAAGATATCCAGATATACATGAATACTAAAAGAATGGAGAACCTAAATCAATTTTTTCTGACCGGAAGAATGGAGACAGTAAAGAAAAATAATGCACTACCATACCACACCAGGCAGCCAAGCACAACACAAAACTCATCAAAAATAGTCATGAAGGTATACATTGGCTTGGCTTTGCCTATACTTCACAGTGTGGTCCCGAATGCAAGCCAAATTCATGGCTTGATAAGATTTCACTGGCAAGCATGAGCTTACTGTCCTTATGAATAGAGATGGGGGTTTTTGGGGAGCCCACAGGTCTACCTGCAGAGCCATCAGCAGCCGCTGCCTGGTTCTCCCTTGGTCCTAACTTTGGTGAAGGGGCTTGGTCAATGACCATATGTTTAGTCTTGTAGAACACTGGGCACCCATACAACAGCCTATCCTTTGCTTCTGCTATTCATGCATGGTATTTTTAATCACTTAAACTATACCAAAGAATGGACAATGTAAAACTCAACAGAAGTACAAAAGGCAGGACTAAGAGCACCTGGTATGTCATCTTGGAAGAAATACCTGTCATGTTTATACAGACTGGGGATATGGTGATGAAATGAAATACGAAGGACAACTGAAGTACATAATAGAGCGATCAAACTCTGGTTGACGACAGGCAGAGAAGAGGCTTCAGAATAAAATGGGAAAAGGAGTACACAGAATACTAAATGCAGAGAGAATATCACATAGATGAAGCTGACATGGCTGAGGAACCAACAGAGGATGCAACCACCAAAGAGGTTATGAGAGACCTAGATGAAATATGGTAAGATAGGTTGGACATTAAAAGAAAATAGCCCCTAACCTTAGACTTCGTTACTTATCAGATATATTACTGTATATTGGTTTTTTGTTATACTATCTGTTTAAAATTGATATATTTTGAAGTTAATCTCTTAATGGAGTGATAAAGTGTAAAGTACAGGTCAAGGTTAGCTATAAGCGTAACCTGTGCATTACACTTATCACTCCATTAAGCTGAGGCTGAACACTACAGTACTGCCTATGGAATTAATGTTGGCTGTGGGACATCCTGAATATCCAAGTGTAGGCTATACTATAAGGTCTCGGTTACTTGACAAACTTCACCATTTATTAGAAGGCTATGCTGCCAAAGCATCTGATACACTGAGGTGTCTACAGTTTTATAGTATTTACAAAGGGAAAACAGAAACACCTCAATGTGAAAAGCACAGAGGAATAAGACTGTTAGAGCACAGTCGAAAATTAAGAAACAAAGTATTGGAAGAAAGGTTGAAAGCCATTGTTTAAATTAACAACTGTCAGTTTGGCTTTACACCATGGCGGGGATTCTGCATTGGCAACCTTTATGATCAGGCAATTGCAAGACGTACCAAGTTACATTATACGTCTGTGAATCCTTAGAGAGATCCTACACAAGAAATTGGGGGCATTAGGTACACAAAAGAAAAGTGTACTGTAAAAACTTGAGAGAGTGACTGTACTATATCTCAAGTTTTAAGAGTGAAGGCATGGGCACAAATGGAAAAATATGAGATGAATTGCTGTTTTTATCAAGGGTCAGTACCAAGTCTTCTGTATGTTCATAACAGTACAACAGGAAAGCACTAAAAAGCAGAAGTGCAGGCCCATGTTTTCTACAGCATGCAGTTGACAAACTATTGACAGCAGAATCTAGAAACAAGGTCTTAGCAGTTTTTAAAAATGGTAGCCAGGAAGGAAGATGTAGCCTGAAAAGGGATCACTTTCCATTATCTCTCTCTCTCTCTCTCTCTCTCTCTCTCTCTCTCTCTCTCTCTCTCTCTGTGTGTGTGTGTGTGTTTCATTCTGTGGTGACAGCACAGCACTCGAATGAAATATGTGTCAGCAAGTAATCACAGATGATGCAGAATGTCAGGATTAAATGGGTGTGATGAATTTTGAATGCCCAGCATATTATGAAAAAAAGAGCTATTAGACTAGTAGTAAAATAAATAAGTAATCACAGATGATGCAGAATGTCAGAATTAAATGGGAGTGATCAATTTTAACACCCAGCATTTTATAAAAAAAAATAGAGTGAGTAGTTAAATAAGTAATCAAAGATCATCCTGAATGTCAGGATTAAATGGGAGTGATCAGTTTTTAAGTCCAGCATTTTATAAAAAAAAAAAAAAAGCCAGTAGTAAAATAAATAAGTAATCACAGATGATGCTGAATGTCAGGATTAAATGTGAACACCTACCATTTTATAAAAAAAAAAAAAGGAACTAGTAGTAAAATAGTAAAGTAACATGTTAAGATGTCAGAGGGATATCATTACTGTTATGTTTGGCAACACAATAGATTATGAGAAGTATCTGAGGATAATTAGAAAAAATACAGTAACACCCTGGATAAAATGAACAGATAGGCATTACTGAACCACTATGGCAGAGAGAGAGAGAGAGAGAGAGAGAGAGAGAGAGAGAGAGAGAGAGAGAGAGAGAGAGAGAGAGAGAGAGAGAGAGAGAGAGAGAGTGTGTGTGTGTGTGTGTGTGTGTGTGTGTGTGTGTGTGTGTGTGTGTGTGTGTGTGTGTGTGTGTGTGTGTGTGTGTACCAACATCAATAGTACAGTTATTGTTTTCATCCTATTAGTAAACAGGAAATTTTTATGGAGATTTTAAGGTGTGACTACAAAATGACATGATTTATGGCTGATGTGCCTTGAGATCATATTCTACACAACAGGGTAGTGGGAAGATGTGGCATGAAGGCCAGAAAGGAACCTGAGCAGACAGGAATCCTTTGATGTCTAACTACTTATCAAGAAATGCTGGCATAAAAATTTTAATAATAATGATCAATTGGCCTTTGGACAAAATATAATAATACCAATTAGCTAGAAATAGTGCCATTAAAAGTATGCTTGTGGGAGTTGGAGAGGAATAAAAATAATTAGTGATAATAATACGGTCTTACTGCTAAACATTTACCTTTGATTTTCCTCTGTGGCAAATTCATATATCCATCCCAATTTGGCATTGCAGTTTTTACAGGATACATCACGCACCATGTGTCTTCCAGTCAACATAACACGGTCTTGTACTTCACTGGAGAGAAAGAATAAGCTCTGTTTTATATTGGTCATCAACTACAAATAAACTAAGGAGGCAACAGCACTAAGGGGATCTTTTCATAGGAGAGTATCATACAAAACGAAACCAAACAGGGCATACTGCGATGACAAATAATGCTGGACTGTAAAGTATGTTCAATAGCCATGAATCCAACTCAAGATCCAAAATAGTCAAAAAGCAGATTTCTTACCTGTATGTAAGATTGACTACCCTCTTAAACAGGAATGCTCTGCCTGTGGCTCCAGTAAATCGCGTTGAGATCAGTTCTGTGCGATTTGTCAAAATTGTGTAACAAGTGGCACATGAAAATAGCCTTGTCCCTCCAATGTGTTCCAAGAAAATTCGGCCCATCTTGCAAATGAATGTGAGTTCTATTTGAAAAAGAAAATAGTAATTTAAGAGGCATAATCTATATACAAGGGTTCTTTAAATACTAAAGACAGAAAATTCTAAATTATATTTAACAGAGACAGTTAATTCACAGATTCCTAAATTTATTTGACAGTCCTCCATCATTTTACTACCTGTTTCATTGTGACTCATTTTACACTTTAGAATAACTATTGCCTTACACTGCAAATGAGTGGCTTCATTAATGTTTTTTGCACCTTAGTACCATTAGATTTGCAATAATTATTTTTCAGGAAATCACATCAATAAAAAAAATCTTTGTTTTCTGCACTGTTCCTGCGAGCATTACGTTAATCCTGAATTCCTTTATAAGGAACTACAGATCACTGGAAAAATAGGTAGGAACTTGTGTTATCAAGTTCATGATTTGTATACAGTAATTGCTACAAGAAAGCTTAAGATTTTATAATAAAAGTAACAGGAAGCCAAAATTTCCTAAGAACACCCTGTTTGATATGCTTCATCAGCTTTGAGTCCATCAAATCAATGTTGTAAATATTAATATAAATATAATATTTTCATATATTTCTATGAAAACTCTTGTACCCACCAGAGTAACAACATTGTTTACAAAAATCCCACATATAGACTGTGATTCATTTAACTGGGCCAGACAAGTCAGGTATTAAATGTCAGCATAATCAACACAGATATTGTTTGAACTGACCAAAAGAATAATCTATTTTTGTACACTTAAGTGAAAAACACAAAGAATTAATTGATCCAATGGTAGTATAATAAGCTGTAAAAATATTCTTAACAAAAACTTCAAACAGTATGCATTAACAAAGCTAACAATAGAAAAAACTTTAAGCCCAGGTCTATAAGTGCTAGACCCCATACTGCACAAGATAATTAAAGGAGACTTTATAAGAGAAACTTAAAAATGAGTAATCACTGTTAATAACCTCTGGCCCTCCTTGGTTTATCCAGTTACCTGAGATAATCCTAAACAGTTGTTCCTGACCTGAAGACCTACTCCAAAAGTAATGACCTTTGCATGAAATAAAATGACTTTATGACTCTATTTCTTATATGCTGTTTGCAAAACCAAGTTTCCTTTGTAATCTTTTGTTATATTGTATGCAGCATACTCAAAAATGCCTTAGAATAAAGACTAAAGATCTTGCACTCTGTTGTTTCAATTCCTTGTGGCTATATCTTCTGTTTACATTCTATAAATTACTGCCATGATAGGAGTTTTTTTTTTTTACATTATATAGGTATACTGTATATGTACATATATTAAATAATTTTAGCATAAAAATGGTATCAAGATACAATATTTTACAACAAGGCATTTTTAAACCCCACAAATTTTCTTGTTAATCACAGCATCCACTTTCTTTATTAAATCTGTTTTAGTATTCATTATATCATATGATATTTCTATTTAAATTACTATATCTTTGATTACAAGAGTGGAGTGTAATTTTCAAAATTTTCTGATATTTTCTTAATTATCAAAACTAGCCTAGTTCTTTGTAGTAACATACTAGTACTGATGGTTTGCACATATAAGGTATAAAAAATACAAAGTTACTATATACAGGCAGACCATGAAGTCTGAAGTTGAGAGATCCCAAGCACATGATAATGGGCTCTGCATGATTCACAAAAAATACAGAAAAAAATTATGTAGATTATAAAATTTGTTACACAAGCCATCAAAAAGCCTCCATCAAACTCTGTCAGAAGTCCACCAAGCCTCTGAGGTCACCTTAGACTATGGGACAAAAGGATCATAAGATTTAGGGCAAATGCCAAGCACTGGGACCTACGAGGTCATTCAGCATTGGGGCTGACAGACATGAATTATAGCTTGATATCTAACAAAGCCAACAATGTAAAATTCATTCTTTTATCTTAGGTAATTAAGAAATACCTTGATACAGCCTATGTCATGCACTTTGGCTCCTTGGAACTAAAGCCGAATGTGAGGGAGAAAGTATAGCTAAATACTAACCCTTGCCTAGGAAGGGAAATAGTATTGGAAATGTTATACAAATCCAATCTGATGGTCATCCAAAGAATATCAGAGTTCTCGTTAAGTTTTACCACTTGCGGTATGCTAGTCTAACCAGGACTGGGCAAACAGGCTGACCAAAATGCTTTGTTGATGACGTCAATCGTAACCTAGCTTCGCTCAGCTGCGACCTAGATTGTACTGCTTGCACTATGCCTAAATCTACTGCCTATTTAACGCAGATTAAAACAAAGCCGAGATTAATGATAATCAAACACTGAAAATCTCGAACAAATCCTGCTAGACAAAATCAAGGGAAACATTACATCTGCCATTCATGACGTTTCCTTAACCCGCAGACGTCCGTTCATCGGAAAGTCTAAAAGACGCAACAAAGAACAGCAATTGGCCTAACATAGCATCTAACTTCACCACACAGCACCAAAATCACTACAATATCAGCACGACACACACATAAATCTATTTATAAAGAATAAAGCACCGGTGATTCGCCAAGAGAGGAAATTAACGGGAACTTCTCACCCGAGCTGGTTTTACGTCTTTGTTCGCTGACTTCTTCCTCTCCGTGTTTTGTTGACAATTGTCAGGTGGAGAATGTCCCCACGCTACGGATCCGCCGAACGTAAACAATGAATGTGACGAATGTCGGCGAAGTGAAGGGACAGGGTACGTTGGGGATGAAGTTTCATTTGGTTATTGTATCCTTCTACGTTAATTTCCTATTCAAAGATTTATGCTTAACTTCCACTCAACTTTTGTAATTTATAAAATGAGATTTCACATATTACTAACAAACAATGCCACAACATTTTCGGGATAGGTCATTCACATTTCGGCTTACGTAATGCAGTTACAAATAACTACGTCATCTTTCACACTTAATTCGATAAATGTGTTATGCAATCATACAGCATATCTAAAAATATTCATTCTCACACCTACTTTGCTTTAAATCCTACTTGATCACAGCAACGTTCCAGTTGTCTCATGTCCCTTATACATATCACAACTAATAATTGCTCAAGTGTAGTTACTCTAAATATTAGGGGAGTGCCTTGTCACTTTGATTTAGAGTCTTTTAACCAATTACATTCCATTCAGTTCAGCTTTCTGAAGACAGCCATGCAGAGAGATTCAACTGTCCATTCAGGGATAAAGTGCTTGTATATTTCACATCTCCCCATCAAAGTTATGGCACACACGACATAGATCTTGCAACAGACACACGAAAGCAAAGATGTTCATAGTATAATAAATCATAAAGTAAGACGAAATGACAAAATACTACTGCTATGCTGCACTTGCAAATAAAGTAAAACATAAATCTTAAAACAAGAAATAACAAAATACTACTGCTATGCTGTACTAGCAAATGAAACATCCTCCAAAAAAAAAGTGACGGCATACATCTCAATCACAATCATACTGTGTTCTGCATCGTTGAAAATTGAGCCTTCACAAGCTAAGCAAAAGTACATAAAAAACATTAAATGTTTCACACATTTCATATCACGGGCCCACATTTCCCATGACGTAATCGTCCATCAAGCTCGTGAGGGTAGCTTGCTATGTTGAGTGTGATGACTTTTCATATGGCTTGGGTGGTGCTCATGGCATTGATTTCATATATGACTTACAAGCCCTCAGGTGCTTTCTATTTATTAGCTTTTTCACTGGTGGTGAGCCTCAATTATCAGTCTTGTGTGGTCCCATACCCTTGTAACTGTTTCCTAAGTCCTCAGTTGGTTACCCACTTTCAGGGGCATCTCCCTGCAGGTATTAACAGTGATGATTACTACTTCTAGGGCTTTGGACATCTGTAGCTCCTTTCACCTCAGGGCATGTCTGCAATACTTTTGTTTTTAAGGTATGTCTCTGACTGTATTGCCCATGCATCTTATGTAGGCATCTGGAGTACAGCAACTTCCCATACTATAGTGTTATTTTATACCTGTTACACCTTCAGGCCATGAAGAGGGTGGTCAGACATCAGCTTTCCTTGTTCAAGTCCACCTACTGAAAGGACCAGTGAATGTAAGCTATAGTCTTGTACGAGTACTACCTAAGTACTCCAGACACCGTGTCAAAACTTGGCTGTCACCCTTTTGCAGGAAGACGTAGGACGCTGGTAGTGAACAAAATGCAAAAGCTCTGCAGGGTGTATCTTATGCCACTGCCACATTTACAAGGCCATCCAAGATAATTTGAATCACCTGTGGCTGCTGCGACAGCTCTGCCTGAACTTGAACAATGGTACCTGTAACCACCCAGGTGGGCTTCCTGCAGGCAGGATTCGAGGTACCCTGTGCACTCTGGGTGGCTAACACTCTTTGTGTCCACACATTAGCCATTTACTTGTACATATACAGGTACAAAGAGAGACAGGCAGAAAGACTAACCAAAAAATGCATGACAGTTGGTGACAGACCTGTCTGCTCCAGGATAATGTGTTTGTGTATCTCACCATCACTTAGATGTAAGTATATTTTACTGACGCTATGTAACCCTAGGTACTTGTTGTAGCCAATTGTTTTTTAGCACTTCACTTATGACATCTTGCATTGTAGTTCACTGTTCCGTCTCATATTATTTCTACAATATACACATTATTCATTTAATTCTTGAGATATGCAACAATTTATGCTATTTTGGTGGCCTCCAAGTTCAGCATGTTTTGAAATTCTGTTGTAATTTGCTAAGTATCTACAACAGTGCTTATGGCATACAGCTCTGACTAGTTATGGTTAAACCTAAGAAAGAAGGAAAAGGCGAACACAGTTTTTCTCAATTCTGTACCAATCCAAAAAATGACACATGGATTTATTTTATTTACAAGTGAAGTTAGGGTTGGATAGTTACATGCGAGAGAGAGAGAGAGAGAGAGAGAGAGAGAGAGAGAGAGAGAGAGAGAGAGAGAGAGAGAGACGAGTTATAAAAGGCTGATGGAACAGAAGTATAAGCCAAAGAACCTTCAGGAGTACTGCTGATAGTGTGTTGTGCTTCCTTACAAGATTAACACTTGCGTAGAACTTTAAAGTTAAGAGCAGAAGACAAATGGAAAGGAATACAGGTATGCTGAGTTTAAGGTAGAAAGATGATGTGGACAGGTACAGGAAAGTAACATACAAGAGTAATAAAGTCCATTATAACAATTATGATGTATATCATTCTAAAATGTATTTTAACTAGGTGACTGAGTCACATTTCTATATTTTTACAAGGTTCATCCAATGTACTTGTTCTTAAATGAGGTATGAAAATTGGAGTGACACAGGCTTTAAGAAGTTGGAGAGCCAAGTGAGAAGAGACAATAAGGAACACCTCAAATATAAAAAGGTGAAAGCAATGAAGTTTACGCTGAAGAGATGCTGCAAAAGACCTTAGTAAAGCACAATGCACAAGAAAGTGTAAATTTTGAGCCCCTTGAGGCTGCATCTGAAGTGTTAAAGATATTACAACAAAAGATGAATGACCTTTTTCATGTACAAACATCTATAAAAGTTGACAATTTGCTGTAATTACTTACCGGACAGAAGATAGTGAAAACACTTTACTTACCGAGTTGTGGACTGGAGAGTAAGAGAGCATTCATTAAAATGCAAGAATCTTAACATCATTAACAATCCTCTGTAAGTCTACATCTTACAGATTATGTCTCACTCATGTAACTATCTTGTGCTAGGCATGGCCATTAACTGTATTCTTATGTCTTAGGTCAACCGAAGGAAACTTAATGTCCAGTCATTTGTGAAGATCAGGCTTTCTGGTACCTTTCCATTACATACACATTGTTGCAAGTGAAAACATTAGACAATGGATTGTATAACTTTGGCTTTAGAATTCTTTTCTCACTTCTGCTTTCCACAAGTCTTCCATTATTCCATCCTTTAAGATGCAGGTTTTTTACTTCCACTGGGATCAAGTCCTACACTTTTGCCTTTGTCCTCCTGAAGTAAAATTTTAACCTTCTTTGCAAACAAGCTCTAGAAAGGGTTAAGTTTCAATGGTGCAGAATTCGAACTAAAACGGGCAAGAAACATACAAACTTCCAAATCTGCTAAGAATAAAATCCTGGATGAAAGAAACAATTTACTAAATCATATTTGTATTTCAATATTAGTAAAACAAAATGGACAATTATCACAAAACAACAGAATTATTTATGTACATACAACATGTATTCTAATATCATGAAGTTACAATTTGTCAATAATTTGGCACAAGGCTGCTAAATATATAATACTGTACTTCTCAAAACATAAAAAACCTAATTCGAAGTTCTCAACAAAGTTCTTATTTGCTAATAAAATATAAACTTTTTTATGTAAAAGCACACCTGTTGTGCACAATGCCTTATGTTCTAGAATATATATATATATATATCTTTGTAATTATAGGGGTAACGCAGAAGGCAGAATAAATACCTTCTGTCATGCTTAAAGGAAAAAACTTTTGGTCCGTAACCAAATCCAGGTTTGAGAAAAGTCAATACAGTAACATTTCTTTTGCAATAAAGGTTAGGAATTTACATACAATTATAAGCTAACTGGAATGTTCATATCTTATGGAGATATTGAATAAATGGCTTTAAAAGAGAAGACATAGATGTGGATGCTGATAGATGGGTTATGGCGTTACCCTATCTCTTAGCTGCCAGTATAGGATACCTTCGATAGTTGTTATACAACAAATGAGACACTGGAGAGTTGGCTAGAGATTAATCATTTTCTCTCATATGAAATTACATCTAGGAATATTAACTGAAAGCTACCAGTCTGTTCATGCTCAGCTTTTAATATTTTGGTGTGCTAGTTTCACAAGTGGTAAACATTTCAGACACTCATTTTAGGCCTGCAACACAAGACATTCAAAACTTGGTAACATCTAAACATAGGAGAGTAAGTTCTGTTCTGAGCAGAGACCTAATTTAGTGTAAAGAAAAGTGATCTCTATACTCAGGGAGGGTAGCAATGCTGTATATTCATACTGCCTATACAGTCCAAGTAAAGTAGTGTGTACAGATGCTGCAATATTTCCCAGGTATTCACAGGTAAGTATTGGATGATCCTCCATCAGTAATGTTGACCCTTCCATAAAGGATAATTTAAATGACTTGTTGCTTACATAGACTAAGGAAGACTTCAACAGACTGGAACTTCGTAAATCATATTCCTGGCATCAACACAGAAATCTATTTAAGGGGTTTTAGCATGCACAAGACTTGTGCAAGTATTGTACTGTGCTTATAAATAATTAATAACGCTGAGAGAAAATCGTGGAAAAAACTTAAAATGTCAAAGGAAAAAGTAAAGATGAAAACTTACCCACAACAAACCATGCAAGCAAACTCAGCGCAATCCACTTTCAATGAACTGTAAAAATCTGATGCTGAAGGTTTTGGCAAAATGAAATCCTTTGTTCGCTTACTGTCTTGATTATTACTAATAATATTTGGTCTCCAAATAATCTCTTAAATACAGCAGATCTATTTTTTTCTTCACACCTTATAGATTTCCATTACCTAATACTATAAAACAGAACAAATAATCATGGGATGCACTTTACATGTATGTAAAACTCCAAACTTTTTCAACTCTATAAGGACAATTTACACTTTATATTTTCTCAGCTATACTATCTATATTTCTAAATACTTCTTCAGTTCACCACCTTTAAACATTTACAGTAATCTATATAATCAATCTACCAATAGTAACCCAAAGTCTTCCAGATCTTTTCTTTCTTAACATTTTTAAGTCCAATTACTAGCGTTTCACTATTTTAAAATAACATACAAAGTTGTGCTAAGCACATAAGAGGTTTTACTATGAGTCAGCATTACACACAAAATATAAAACCATATCAGAGAGATTTGGCACTACAGGACAAAAAGGTTGGAAACACACATGGAAATGACTATACTCTAGAAGGAAATGACTTCAACCTACATCTATTTTTTGCAGCAATTACCTCTTGTGCTTTTCTCTCTAAGGCTAAAAATGTATCTTTATGGAGACTGGCATATAAGATTCACATCTAATCCAGTTTATACCTCCAAGATATGAACATCACGTTAGTTATAATTCATCAATGAAAAGATATTTGTATTCTTATGAGCATTAACAAAATCATAATGCGAGTCTGCAGTCCCTTGAATATATAAAAACATGACTACCCTCGGTGCAGTCTTGTCATGGTGCAGTTCTCACTATGCCTTCAAAAATTCACCTGAGACTCCTTATACATTTCTAAGTTTACTCAAGCCTCACCACATCATCTAATAATCAAATATGAAAGATGAAAAGGAGTCATACTTGCTGGGATTATCAGTCTGAGATATATCAGAGAGCTTTGTCCAAGACAACTCATCTTGAGCAATATAAATGGAATGAAAATGGCTCAGCGATAGGTGCAACATTGACAACACGTTTGAAGTAAAGGATCAAGTGGTAAATGAAAAAAAAATTCAGAGTAGCTCTACTACAGCAAAAGGCTGTAATATGTACTCAAGTAAATAACAGTGTAACTACATTAATTTTCAATGGTTACTGAAATACTCAATTTATTATTTTTTTCTTATTTTTTAATAAGTGGGATCTCTTCTTTCTGTATTTTCCTTGACCTCCTCTTCTTCCTAATGAAAACCATATTCTTTGGAAGTTTGAATTTCAAGTCAATGGCCCCAGTGGGCTTGTTCCATTTGAACAGGTTTCATCTACTGAATAATAATAATAATAATAATAATAATAATAATAATAATAATAATAATAATAATAATAATAATAATAATAATAATAATAATAATACTCAAGTTACCTTGATTACATAACATCTTCATTTTCAACTTTCTTTACACAGGAAATATAACTGATAAAACATACAGGTTGTATCACAATTACAGGTATTCCAATGTTCAGCTGAGAAGCACTGAGAATATGTGGAGAAAAACACCATAAAATGCATCTAAGTCTTCTAAGGACTTTATCAGTTTTCAATTAATTGTTCAAATCTTCCCTGGTGCAATGAGCACTTAGATCATCAAGTGATTATATGCTGATCACCACATGGCTTTGGCAAACAGTTTCTGGATATCCCAAAAATTTTAGGGAATCAAAGCACAGCTGCCAGAACTAAATAACATAAATAGGATACTTGTGGCAAGTAAAAATGGAGCCAAATGCACCTATACCATGCTTGCTGTAAAACTGATCTACAGAATTTACCTAATCAACGGTAAAAAAAAAAAAAAAAAAAAATTCTAAGGGTATGCAATACTTTACCTCTAATTTGTGCATAATTTCTACAATTTGTGATAAATAATTCAATGTCTGAAAGAAGTGCCTTGCAGGATATAGTTCCTTTACACATCTCTTTCCAAAATAAGAGAATAATTAATAACTTTTATCATTCATGTAGTTGAACTGCCATACTGTATATTTGTTGTGCATTGTTCAAAAAGGGCAAACTCTGAGATCCAGAGTGCAAGGATCCTTCATGAGGTTTAATTAATTATCTACTTGTCCCCCTTCAGCAAAATTATAAAAGCATATTTAGTGTAACTGAAAGGTTCAAACATTGTGCAATGCATCTGTGCAGCCAATCAGTAGGGAATATAGCATATATCATAGGTAACGCATTGTGCTATAATGGTAATCACAAACATGGGATTTTTATTACTCTTCAAAAGTTAGTACAGGATTATTTAATCTCTATTGTCCAATGCTTTTTCTGCTTTAACCAATCATGGCATGAATATAAACTGATAACTATTATCAACTCATGATTCTAACACCCAAGACCATAAGAATTCCAATGCATATATTGTAGTAAATTCTTAGTTCTCAATCATTCAAATTCTTATGACCAGGTAAGAAATGATACTTTGCTGTCCCTACACATTTTTCTTTGTAACCTTTTTCAACTAAAAATTTATGATGTGATATAGATGGTGACCTAGTAACTCTTGTGGAACCACACAGTGATAGCAGTATAATGTGAAACAGCCAGAAATTTTGTATTTTAATACCTGTATTCACAGAATTAACTTCCTTTATCGGACAACTATTTTCATTATCATTATCATTAGGTACTGTAATTTAACCAGACCACTGGGTTAAAATACTTACCTCTCATATGGTCTGGCTGAATGTGTTAGTCTTTACTAAATTTAAAATTTAAATTTAAGTTTGAAATTTAAATTTTACCTAATAACTTGTAGTAAACTTTTATGAATTTAATCATTGAATGATTTGAAAATGATAATTCTGACAGAATTTCCCAAATTATTTCCAAAACCTGACATCTACTTTTGGTTGAAGCTTGAACTTTCACATTAGATATGTACAACTACTAGTGTTGCCCGAATTCTGTGCAGATTTTGCGCACTCAAGGACTATAGCTCAAAAATACTGACTCACACAACTGCATATTGTTCACTGTTAGTGACTGGCAATCATGACTGTTTACAGAGGAAAATTTCTGTAAATCTGACAGCCAATGAAAAATGACAAAGATACTGTAATCTAAGTATACAAGGACTATATCTATCATAAAACCATACAGATACTGATGGCTAATATGACTGCCGCAACCCAATCATACGGATGAAAACTAGCTGCAACATTGGATGGACTCCGGTAGGCCACTACACTGCCTCTTCTACTGTACACAAATGACAATCAAGTATGCATGGCACCTCACACAATAAAGATGCTTTAACTGTTCTGCAAACCTGCTGCACTTCCTGGTCTCTGAAAATCCCTCATGACAAAGGGTTGGTTTGGTCTTAGTAAATCCCTAATAAGGAAGGCTTGGTTGACTATAGATAAAGCATCTGGCTAAAGAGTACCTTTATACACATACATAGCTTACATTATAATAACATTTCATCAAATGCAAAGATGCCTCATCAAAACATCACAAACTAAAGTATGGGAGACTGTTCTAGTTAATAGGGCCTTCGCATCAACCGAATGCTTAACCTATCAAATATATGAATGTCTTACCATATTCTCAGTAAATGAACACATACATCAGCACAGCATTCAAAGCACAGAATGCTGGCAAAATCCTACTCAGCATTTTACAAAATATATTTTTGCAGGAAAAGGCTAACAAATGGAATCTTAAACATGGTTTCCCGTGCTTATTCCTTTGCGAGTACAACACCTCAAGATAAAGGTTCTGAATCTGTGCTAACATTCAGATGGACTGCTGCCATATTCTTGAGAGATTACTCACTCACTGGTATACAAGCAGGAAAGGGAGCCTAAGGGATCTATGGAGTCAATGAGCCTCCAAGCTGTCACGGTACATGAATGCTTACAACAACTTTATTGTTGCATAACTTTTTTTTTTGCATTTTTTCTTTCCGTGGCTAAACTTACATAATGGTTTACATAAAACCAGACACTTTGTATATTCATGACAAAAGTACTTTGATACATACACACACATACAATGGTATCTCAGTCAGAACACAATGGTGCATGATGGCTACACACCAATTAAACCTTGACAATAAATTTAGCAATATTCTTCATAGCACATATATGACAATACTCATATACAATTTGCTCTAAGTAACTACTACTATCCTTAACAAATTCCTTCCATTTTATTTTCCAAATACATTACAAATTACACTTTACTATCCCGGGCTAAATAGAAGATAACTTTTATTAAAAACTTAAAAACATCTCCCTCCATTCTTCTACATCTCCAGCTGAAAGCACAAATGGTATGTAATGAAGCATAAACAATGAGAGTGTCAGCAATGTTTTCAACAGCTTCTAACACCATTTATCATGCTAGAAAGGCTGGAGTACCTCACTGAATTTTAACAATACATATCTTTCAATACCCTTAAAACCTAGAAAATGGAAAGTAACCCTATCCCATGATAATAATATCCTTTGCACGAATGGCTACACAAGTCTACCTAAGAGCAGTAGGGTTATTTATACATAACCAGGGAAGCTGTGTAACCAATGAAACATACAGTGTGTACTTCTATATCATCAACAAACTTTTCAAAGCCTTTTTAACCATATAATGTTTAATCTTTTGCACTATTAAATGTTAATCACTAAAAACTACATTCCAAGAGAAATTAGTGTAAATCTGATCATCCTTTTGCAACTGAATTTCTTTGACAAAGAGTAAATTCAAACATTTGAGAGGACATTCATGCAACTGTAAATTATGCAAGGCATTTTCAATTACAAATCTTCAATACAGTTCATAAAAGAATATCATTTGCGCTTTCAGCTTATTTTTTCATTTTATACAACTGGTATGTATAATATCTTATACAGCATTCATCTAAAATTTAGCAACCAACCTGAGTACAGAGAGTAAATCTTATACCAACCATCTAATCATTCACATTCAGTGGCTATAAAATTTCAACCTCAAAGCACCAAATTCAACTCAACTACAGTACCAGTACTACTGCACACCAACTATACACTTCACAACCTTATATGCAACTTCTAGTGATTGTATGCCTTAATAAGTATATTGCTTTCTACACTGTTAGCAATAACACCTTTGGACTCTAGGATAAGACTGAAGTAATGGAACGCATTCGGTAATATGATATACTTCTTATTATCTTAAAGAAATAAAATGGTGTAAAGATGCTCTTAACTCTCCTTACTGCTCAGGTCTCCTAAAGAATTCTCAAGTATTTACTATTCAAGACCCAATCTAAAACTTTTCATCTATGTAAATACCCAATCATTTCCTGCCATACTAAAATTTATTGTTAAAATCTTGGCCTCTCCTTATATGAATTCCCTACTAAACTTCACATCTCAAAACAAATAACAAGAACCCTCACCCTTTCACCCGGGAAGTTCCTGAGTATGACTGATGTTAGCATGAGCTTTCAAACCAGTCCTGCCTTTTTATTACCACTTTTCTTTACCACTTCATGGAAAAAACTGTTTTTTTACTTCTAAAAGATTGTCATTGCCCTTAAAAATAAAGATGAGTTAAGGAAGCCCTAAAATTATGCAATATTTTTCAAGGGAACTCTGAGACAGATGATATGAAGTCCACCACCTTACTGTGGATTCAACAATGATTGCAAGTCGTTTTACCAATGTGTCACACCAGACAAAGAGGAGTAAGAGTTCATTTCCATTCAAAATCAATAAAACCTACAGAGACTGCTTGATTTCTTAACTTAATTCTCTTCATTAATAAAATAAAGAAACAAGAATGTGGAAGCTCTTACAAAAACATACAACCCTATTGCATCTTCACAAATTGTACCATTTATCTACAAGTCACCATCACAAACCTATGACCAGTACCTTGTTTACTTATAACACCTTGAATTTGTGAAAAAGATACTCTTCCTGGTAGGTATTCTAAAATAAACAATATCCTTTGTGGCCTTCACTTACCTTGTTAGCTGTGAATAAATACTGAGAAGCCTAAAAACCCTTCTGAACATATGGTGATTTCGCAGCTGCCAAAAACAATGGTCTGTATAATGAGCTGCTTTAATCTCGTGAACCTCATCCTGAGGAAAAGTGAGTTTACTGTAAAAATTGAGTAAAAATACCTTCACAGATGAAATCCTTTAAACATTCAACACCGCATAATATTCTCATACAAAGTAAAAATACCACAAAGAATACTGTACTGCCGACTGAAGTGGAGGTAATATCAATAGTGCTTCAACCTCAACATAAAATTTATAAACTCCATGAGCAATAGTCAAACAAAATACAGTACTACCTGCATTTCAGTTTTTTAATTTTAATAACTGTGCACTTCACTTAAAACTGTGCGTATTCTGTCATGATATATGAGGTAAATGGCAATTTAGGAAACTATGTACAGACAGTCCCCGGTTTACGACGGTTCCGGCTTACGACGTTCCGAGGTTACGACGCTTTTCAAATATATTCATCAGAAATTATTTCCGGCTTACGACGCATGTTCGGGAGTTACGACGCGTCGTCGCCGATCCGACGGAAGAAATTTGGCCCCAAAACGGCAGAATAATCATAATTTGAAGGTTTTTTTGTAAAACTCAATAATAATGCAGTTTACGTCGTTTTCAATGCACCCAGAGCATTAAAAGTAAGGTTTTCTTATGATTTTTGACGATTTTCGACGATTTTCCGGTTTACGACGATTTTCGGTTCTGACGGCGCAAGAACGGAACCCCGTCGTAAACCGGGACCGCCTGTATTTAGAAACTATTAAAAATACAGTATTGTACAATCTTTTTGCAATTCTCAACAAAGACAATCTCAGAAATCATGTCCTGCTTACCTATCCATACACACAGACAGTGGTTCTCTCACTAATCTGCTGGTAATCAAAAGTCTTATGCCTTGTTTCTTTATACAATAACTTCTGAGAGCAAAACTTCCTTAAATCAGAGTCCAACTGAATAAGCACATATCCTGATCTATGACAATATAAAAAGAGCTGTCTTATGAAATACTGTACTTACTAATAGCAGTAATAAAAGCACCAACCCTACTTATTCATTCGATTTTGAGAAACTGAACAATGAGGTGACGTCGATGAGGACGCGGCGGCATGGACGAGGTTGCGATCGTACAGCACCGAAACATGAGACGTGCTGTTTCCGTTGATGTCTCCGTTGTTGTTGTTACCGTTGCTCAAAAGTGGCGACAGGAGGGACAAGGAGGAACCGTCGTTGGAGCAACCAGCTGCTAGGTCATCGCGGGAAGAATAAGGAGGTGGTGGGGCTCCTACAACCTAGAAAAACAAATGTTATTTTCATTGTCATTTTCTCCTCATAAAAACAGAGTAAAGTTTCAAAACATGAAGGAATGGAATGGAATATAAGGCAATCTAATGCTGAAAGAGAAATTAAGAGTAGAAGGTTTGAAAGGTGTAACACAAGGAAAACCTTGCAGTTGCACTATGAAACAACTGTTAGGAGAGGGTGGATAGCAAGATGGAAGAAAGAGAATATGAAGGGAGGTACAGTAAAAGGAATGAATGGGGATGTAGCTAGGGGATGAAGGGACGCTGCATTCAGGTCTATTTTTGGGTCATGGTGAAATGCAACTGAGAGAGAGAGAGAGAGAGAGAGAGAGAGAGAGAGAGAGAGAGAGAGAGAGAGACTGCTTTTAGTCTTCATAATATGCTGCATAGTACAATAGATTTTTGCTGCCCATAATACATTACACAACTTGTTTTTAGTTGCAATAATTGTTTTAAAACACCACAATTTATTCCATTATTTTTCTAATCCATGGGCTAAACCCTCTCCTGATTCACATTCACTGACACAGGCTTGATTTGCTAGCTCTTTTTCTGGACTGTTATTTTATTATGGCAGATATCTATTATTATTATTATTATTACTATTATTATTATTATTATTATGATAGTTTTTAATCTATGATACCATGGTATTAAAGCAA
This sequence comes from Macrobrachium rosenbergii, assembly GCF_040412425.1. NCBI lineage: Eukaryota > Metazoa > Arthropoda > Malacostraca > Decapoda > Palaemonidae > Macrobrachium > Macrobrachium rosenbergii. The sequence goes on from NC_089794.1 coordinate 17,997,113, forward strand.
CTAGAAAAAGAGCATTATTACTATTATTATTATAAGTAGATTAATGTTGCAGCCCTGCCACCTAGCAGTGGTACTGTGTAACTACTACTGTGTCACATTTTCGAGGGATGCCTGCACATTCAGCCGTTTATCATTTCTCACCTTACTTTCTAAGATGGGTTCCCATAATATGAACATTTTTACATATAAAGTTTAATTCCATAATTTTGAACATTACTTGCATAACGAAAATTTTGCATTTTTGGGCCATTCATGTTAAGAGTGAACAATGTTCAAACAATATTTATGAGACTTCTGACTAAGTCCCTGGCATTACTAAAATCAATTTGCATGAGCCCCAACAAATACCCTTGGCCAAGATTGTTTTTTGATCTAACTACTCACAGCTACATAGGCATCGCAAGTACCTAATTCTTTATCAAATGCATACTAAATATCAGGAGGCAATGTCTAATATAATAATCATGGAAAAAACACTGGATATCTAATGAAACTAACCTGATGATAGGCAGGAGGAGGGCCAGTAGGATTAGAAGGTAGCTGGGAATAGTGAGGTGGCTGTGATGCTGTTGGAGGACACAACACAACACCTCCACTAAATTGATGCGGCGGATGAGAGCTGTGATGACGTTGTTCCCTTACAATTTCAGGGGAGAGTAAATCAGATCGTAGTCCTGGGATGCGTCTTGTGTAGAGATTGTCAGCCGACCTGAGCTGGTACTGGTCTGTGTTTGATGGGGGAGGAACTGAGGATCCCAAACCAAATGGACGGAGGGTGGCAGACCTTAATCTTGTCAGGTGGTAGTGCGCGCGAGATGTTGATCCACTGGAACGCCAAAGGTGGTAGCGTACTCCCACAATGATCCCAACTGTTACTATGTTAGCTACAGCCACAATGCAACCTACAAGACATGTGGGTAAAGAGAAATATTACAATGGTTTATTACGTAAATTAAGCCATGCAAGTTACCAAAATATCTAAATACAGTAGAGTGCTTTTACATGGACCAAGCCTACATTTCTTAAAAAACAACATTTTTTACCCATAATAAGTGTTGAATCAGTCTGTGGTTTCCACTGCTGGTGATGACGACGAGCTTCTAGGTAATACAAGTCCTGGTCAAGAACAGCTGTAAAGATAAGATAGACATCAGCAATAATTGTAAACTTAGAAGATGGAAAATACACTAGATATCATAAATACCACAATACCACCTACTGTTCTTAGACAAATAAACTTACAGGGGTGAACAAGCTGTCGACAACATTGTATAGTGGCCATGATTGAGCAGTTGGGAGGCGCAAGATCCCGTTCTCGACAGCATCTATTATGTGAAAGACAGCGGCCATCTTGACACATAAGCTTGTCAGAACATCGATCGACACCTGAAAATAGAATGAAAGCAAAATCAGTAGCTATACAAGCAAGTCTCACTGATCAAGAATGCTGCACTCATTAAGAAATGGATTATGTCGGTAAGGAAAATTTTGATGCCAAGTCCCATCCCCTTTCATGGAATATGACATGGCCCTAAACTACCCTACAGCCAACGGAGTACACACTTGGTGACTTCTGGGTCAAATCTTGAAAATGAAAGCATGCAAATGTTGATGAAAATCTCCTTTAAGCAAAACTGATGATAGGGTTAATGTGTTCATAATAAGTTTAAACCCCAAGGAAGTTGATGCAACTCAAACTTCATGACCATAACCTTTACCTGGGATGCTTGGAATTCAAAAGAAAATTTTCATTGTCTATTAGGATTACCTGTCTCAGGAAGGAATTAGTGTTCTTATTAACTTCAAACTTATTCATGCCACTTAATGAAAAACAAATGAAAACAATCCCTTCGGAAAGACTTGGTCTTAATATGATAGTATCCTCACAGATCTGACTGGATCTTATGCCACGCTTGAGGTTTAAAGGAATTTTCTGCATCTCTGTGACAAAACCTGGAGTGCACAGCAGGACAGTTCTCCCTATGGAATATTTGACTGGGAATTGTGTGGGCTCAATCAATTACTGTGTGGAGTCCACGGATAGAAAGAAATAGTTCAAAAGCTGAACTGACGAGGTGGTGGAAAAACTAGACACCCATCCCAATTACGGGTGTGAGGATTGCTACAGCCATGTTGCACATATGGGAAGTAGAGGAGTCATAGCTAGTCACAGCAGGTGAGCCACATAAATGGCTAACAAACTTATTGAGAAATGAATAATGGGAGCAGTGTTTCCATGCAAAATATAAGTAAGCTCCTTGGAAGTTCAGTGATCATGTGGGCATTTGACAAACTAACAGAAGAATTATCAGGAGGTTCTCAAGACCTGGTTACAGCAGTGGAAGGCATGTGGACAGGTGATGGGAAACCAATTAAGATTATTTAATTACTGGACATAGGAGACTGACAATCTGAGAATTAGACTGGTGCCTCAGCAACAATGCTTTCCAGGCTTAAAGTCTCACCTTGACTTGACTAAGTCACAAGACCAGAACTTTTGGCTGGTAGAGAATCACTCATTTCAGAGGCTCAAGCAGACTCGCGAGGGCATCATGACAATGACTGACAGTGCTAGTTTGTAGATTTACTAGTACTATGGGAGGTGTAATTTTATGAAACAGGTGCAGCATGCACCTACACCATAGCAACAGATGTACTGGCATTCTGATAGGAAGACTGAATAGATGGGGGTACACTTATGGAGCGGCAGGTGGGGGACACCAACAAGCCCTTCCGGGGAGGCCTCTCTCTTACATTGAGAAGAAGAGCTATGGTCCCCAGATCCTGGAAGTGGAGCTAAACTCTCCTGTAAGTCATCCAAAACCTTATTAGGCTTTGTTCCATCTGCTTAAATACTGTCAAAAATAATTACCACTGTAGCTTTCCAATCTTCAATGATTTACAGGCAGACTTGGAAGAAGTAACCCTTGGGAGGAAAGACCCTGATGAGGCCTTGGATGATGCAGATAATGAATTAGTTTTAAAAGTTTCAGATGCAGACATGTCACCTTTATTGGACATACTAGCACAATTACATCAACCCTTATTGCAATCTTACACAAAAACCAGAGAGTCTGAGATCTTTCTTCATATATATTACATGTGAACTCAATTTTTTTTATTTGGCCCCAGCCAGCACTCCATGTCTCATGAGGGTCCTCCTAATACTAGAAAGAAACTATGGCACTGTTTGCCAGGGGCAACAACATATCTGCCTGAAGGCATTATTCAAAATATGACAAATTTTAGAAGTAAAATTTGTATATTTCGTAACATACAAACCATCGGTCTTTACATAGGAATTACCTTCAGTGCAAGCTGGAGCGCAATACGATTGTCACTGTTAACAAAAACAAATAAAAATCCTAACTCTTCTGAAAAATGCAATAATGATAAAAATCATGTTATCTGAATATTTGGGTAAAAATATAACAGTAATCTGCAGTATTCTCCTGACTACACCAAGCAGACGACTAGTGATACTAATAACTGGAGAGTGAAAATCCTAACTAATGAGAGTGAATGTCCATTAAGAAACTTACACCAGTTTTCAAGCACAATGCTTAACTGATGTTTTGACTGACATGAAAGGGTAACTAAACTTTGAGATAACAAAACTGACATTGAAAATGAAATAAAAGTCAGTGGGCATCAAATATAACTTCACTACCCATCACCAAGAATGAATCATACTTCACAAAAAGCTTACACACAACAACATGGGTGTAAATACGGTAGCCAGGAACTGCAGTAATATAGCAATGTCAGCATGTTCAGTGAAAGAAAAGAACTAATTAAGAGGGTCAACTAATATTATGGATAATGGGAGCAATCACAAAAGGTAGGTACAGCAAACAGACATACTACAGGGAGTGATTCTAATCCCTACAGGGGTGCTGATGTACCCAGATGCATACCTGACCTGGTGGAAGTGATCTTGCAATGTGTCTCAGGGATAGGCTATTGTAAATAAATGAGTTTGTGATAAAACAAATACATACAATACAATAAACACTTGACAAAATATTTCCAAAATTCATACAATTTTATATGATAGGATGGAAGCACAAGAGAGCTGGCCAACAATTAATTCTCACCTTTAGAAACATCCTGTCCCTCAAAAGACAATATGGTATGTAATACAATACCCTCTTTGCAACTTACCACAGTGCATTCGACTTTCATCTGAGCCATCGGGACAATCTGGAAGACCATCACATTCATATCGACTGGGAATGCAATGTCCAGTTCTACAGTAGAAAGAACCTGATGAGCATAAGGATACTTGGCCACCTGAAATGAATGAGTTAGTATAAGGAACAATACATATCCAAACCCATTGTGCTAGATTTAATACTGCAACTGGCAATGCCAGTTTTTAAACTAAATTTAAAGGTTATATGAAACTGAAGAGGCAAGCTAATAAAATATCAACTTCATTCCCCATGAGTCCTGCAAAAGTAATAGCATATACAGTATATTCTAAAGTTAACCAAAGCACTATACAGTATAATTTATCATAGGAATGTCACAGGCACTTGATATGCTGACTGCAAAGCTATAGAGAAATTCTGTACTGTGCTATCACTGCCTTACACTTTTTAAGGAAACATCTTAAAGAACATTAAAGAACATATGGCATCCAGAATAAAAAAATTATCATGGCTGCGCAGTCGATGTAAGTTAGTATAATACTTACGTGGCAAGACTTCAACATAGATGGATGACTTAACGGGGTGGTCTATTTCTCCGCTGACATCGCAAGTGTAGTTGCCAGCATCAGTTTCTTCCAAGTCTTTGACAGTTACTCTAACCACCCCTACGGTTTCGTTTATAACTACACGCGAAACTCTGTAAAAGATTTTCAAGAAGGGTTACAATCATTTCAAAGCTGTAAAGTTTTCTATTTAATAATTCCAATCAAAGAAACTAACATTTGACTTAAACATTAACTTGCTAAGGGTTTGCAAAGTAGTCATCCCAAACTCAAAGAGTGCAATACCTGTAAAATGATAGCTCAATTTTTAACATATCAAAAAAAAATACAGGCATGCATAAGCACCAAAATTTGAGGGAATAACAGCACATTTCAAAAAAGTTCTTCACTTGCATGAAATTCTATCTGTGGAGTTGGGGCAGCAGAAATATTGTTTAAGGCAAGGGTCTGTCTGTTAAAAAAAACAAAGAACTTGTTTTTGAATGTTTTGGGCATCCATGCAAAGCTCATTTCATCTATCTTCAGAGCCCTCAACATAATCAGCATCAGTTACCATCTTTTCCCAATATAGCATGGTAACGTTTTCATTATCACTTCTACTGCCTATAGTAATCAATATCAAGTATGTGCTGATAACTAACAGGACTGCAGTTTTTAGGTCCTCTCTAAATCAGTATCAGGTCAAAGTTAAAATGGGCAACACAAGACTGGATGTTTCCATCAATGAATAAAGCCATGGATAGTCTCAGCCTCCAGTAACCCTAATACAATTCGCTTTTTGGGATGCATCTCAGTGAAGTTAAATATGACAAAATTTTTAGGTACCAAGGGACATTTTATCTTTTCAGAGTGAAATCAATTGAGCTACTTACAGTAGCTATATATTCAAAGACATGAGGTGATGGCTGAAAATTACAAATGGAGGGCACATATATAAGTAAAAAGATGGCTGATGAGTAACAATCCAAAATAGTGGTACCATACTCAAGAAGGCAAAGAAAGGTTAAAAGTCAATGACAGTACATAAGTTTTTAACATATATTTACCATTTTAAAAGTAGCTACCAATTAAGTATGAAAAATAAAAATTTAACATTTTATCTCAATCTCATAGCTGTAGATTTTGCAAGGTACTGATTTTTGCTATCTCTCACAGTATATAATATGAGAGCACTATCTTTAGAAGGCTTGTTTAGTTCTTTATAGTCAAATTTCGCTCTTTTGACCATCTTTTATTATGAAAATCAGGCTCATTTGTCAAGATTCTAATGCTACAATAAATGCCTTTCGCTTGTAATTAAAGAGGAATTAAAACAAAGGAATACAACTTACCCATTTGTAGGTAGGACCCAACTCATCTGTAGTTTGGCAAGTTCCTGCTGCCGATGCTTAGCTGCACAGGTGAGGGTGAGGTTATCCCCTACATATTTCTGAAGTCTGTTTGCGCTTGGATCAATTTTCACTTGTAGGTTCAGTGATGATCCTGTGGGGTAGAAACAAAGCGATAGTCTTCCCAACAACTACTCCTCTTATAAGTGAAACAATGACATGTAATGAGTTGTACAAAACATTAATTCCTCAGCTTCAGTAATTCAGTATATCACAAAAGGAACTTTCCTTAATCCTTAAAACAGCATGATTTTTATACGACCAAGAAATGTGATGATAATCATACAGCTTCTTCTTCAGCTGAAAGATCCTAACTTCAACCAGCATAGCTTACCATTTGTATTTGATGGGATTCTGAGACATCGTATGCAAAAACTTTTGGAATCAATATCCACGTACTGTAAATTAAAAAGATCTTTCATCAAGTACTTATTATGTTTTGTATGTGCAACACCTGATTTTTGCTATTCAAAGCTAAAAAACTGACGGTTATAAAAACTGTAGCTTCAAAGCAACAATCCAACAAACCATAGCCCAGATAGCCTAGCCGTAGATGTCAAGTGTGAAACAAGGGGTTACAGGCAAGAGTGGTGTAAGGTGGCTGGGATAAGTAACCTAGGCCTACAGGTCTAGCAATTGCCCATTAAAATGGCCCAAAGATTTTTGCACAAAGTGTCATTAACTCAATGGAAAACTCATTAGGTTGTTTGGTTCTTACTTACAGTCCCATTGCTATATGACATCTATACCACTTTAGATATTTCACAACAGTAGAGATTAACATAAAGACAGTTTTGCACCAAAATAATGATAAATAATACTTAAAAAATTATATAAGCAGTACAAAAAATTTAGTTCAAGTCTGGCATGAAATTATTACATGTGTATGTACCCAAGATAATTATATATCCAAGGACTAATAGTTAAGCGGGAGTGATTGTGCTTTCTCTCTTTCCCATGCCAGGATAAATAAGGGAGTAGGTTGCGGTCAAGAGGGGCATCTGTCCATGAAAGGTCTAGCAAAATAAATTTACAAATTAAACATTCAGTGAGTGTTAGACCAACCTGGAAAAGGCCATTAAAAATTGTGACATGGACTTCAGATTAACGTCAAGTTAGGATGGACGGGTTGCTATAAATTCCTGTCTTTGGCTCATTCTCCTACTACCTCCCAACCCAACCCAAAAAACTCTGTCACAGAAGGCTGGTTAACCATTTAAACACATCCAGGGGCGAGTGTAGAATGACAGGAACAGGTTCTGCACACGAAAATAAACCTAACCTTTCCTAGCATTCTAAGTCCTGACCTAACCAGACCTTACCTTCCTAACCTCACTTGGGGTGTCGCGCTCTGACCAAGAAACGCTAAATATCGGAGACAATGGACTTACCTTCCATTCGGAGGCAGTCCCATCATTCTACAAACTACCCAAGATCCAAATCTAATAACAAAGGGGCACCACAGAGAGAAACCAAAGTCTTGGAGTCACTGTCTAGAGTCCTAGGGTCAGGGTAAGTTTTGGGAAGAAGAACAAAGACAATAAATAGGATTACCAAGGAGTGTAAAGCAGTAAGTGGCCTTTGTTCCTAAATAGGACCCAGCACCCTAAGTGGGGGTTAGGTGACGGACAGTAACATTAGAAAGCAATCCTACGGGCTGATTTCGCCAAGTGATTCATAGGACACTCGCTGCGTCAGGTTAGGTGGGGTTCTCTCTCCACCAACCCCAAGGCCTAACAACCCCTTGGCAACCTAAGATAGGTCAGGTCACGGACATCTAGGTATAAATATATATTATATATGTCGAATATAAACCGTAATTATTGCAAACATTCATTAATCAGCATCGGATATTATACCCTGTCGACATTTCCCTAGGGCATCGTAGGGTAACGTGAATACGGTAGTCTATGGTCTGGGCTAATTACACAGTCACCCTAATTTGGCATTTTAGATCGGCAAAGTGACATAATATACACTAAAAATGAGGGAAAATACTCACCAATAACACTCAGACATACGAATAATGACAAAACTCTTGTCAAAATATGGGAAGCCATTTTCTCGTCATTATTGTTATTGTTTACATTTAGACTCTCGTTTCATTGTTATTCAATAATAATAATAAATGGTTAAAGAAAAATGCGACTAGTATCATTTGATTTATATACACTTAAATGACTAATTATTCAATAAATAATTGTAAAAATAAGTTCATTTATTAATATAATATGGATACTCGTGTACACTTTGATTGGCTGATGGATAGAACTGGATCGAGCTGATGGATAGACGAGAAGCTGAATAGTACGAAATAATGAAGGCTCATTCGATCGGTTAACATCTTGAAAAGTTTCACGATTTACACAACGTTATAGAAATATTTCATCGCTTTCCATAGTTTTGCTAGCACCTAGACATGCCAGTTTATTTGGTTACTGAACTGCGAGGTCTTAAGATAGGCTACATTTTTTCATCAAAGACCTTTTTTTTTTGGCACAATTTTTTGATTCTTGCTACGTTGATCTACATTTTAGCAAAGAAGACGAGGCCCATGTTTGTCAAGGAATGAAAAAAAAGCCAGTTTCTCCTTCCCTGGGATCTTTTTTTTTTTGTTATGTCTTATTGTGACACTTTCCCCACATTAAAATAGGTTGTAACTGTAAGTTCCTAAGCATTGATTTTTGGGATGAGGTTGACAGCCTCATATCCAAACCCAAACAAGTGGCCAATGAAGTGAACAAGAATGGGAAGGAGTGAATGATAATTTCAGAATGTAGAATTTTCTGTGTTCCTCTGTTTTCTCAACCATTTAATATCTTTCTTCTCTATTTAAACTGTCATTTCTTCGCCATTTAAAGTGCCTCTTTACAAGAGACTGGCTCGCCATATTTTTTAAAGAGAAGCTTTGAAACTTTCCCTGCTTTTGGTTTCCTCAAAACCATCTTTTCTGTAAGAGAAGAAACTGTTCTTTCAAGAAGCTACAAGTCGATCCTCACATGATGGATACTAAGATGGCTTGAAATCTGTCAGTCATGTTGGAAGTTACACAATGAGCACCTTACTATAACCAAAGGATCTAACAGCTATTGCTCTACGTTCTACCACTAAGCTCAGTACCAGAATTACAAGCTCTGAAAGTCAGTAGCCTATCAGACAGCCCCTAATTAAAACCAATGTATGAAAGTCATAGCTCTTCAAGTGAAGCCTTTACTAAGACGATATGATCAAGCAGTTAGCAGCCTATTCTACCACTCATCATTTTACTAAAACCATTTACAGTACTTTGAAGGTCAGTTTTCTGCCGCTCAATCCCTAAGAAAACCATGTAGTGAGTGTTAAACTACCAATAGCCTTAGAAAAAAAATATGATTTGAAGTTCAGTGTTTATCACTGAGGCTTTATTAAAATTATATATAAATAAGTCAGTTTACTGCTGTTCGCCTCTTTACTGAATAAATGTATGAAACTTGGCTTTGTCCCGGCGCTGGAGTAGGGGATGCCACTTAGTACCGGCTCCCTTTACTAAAACCGCATGATCTGAAAGTCAAATGTTCTGCACTGAGCCCCTTAGTACAGTCATATGGTACGAAATTCAGTTTTATTACAGTGAGTCTGTTACTAAAACCAACTGATTAGAAAGTCAGTGCTCGACCACTGAACTCTTTAATTTTTTATTTAGTGTAATTTTTTTGCCTTTTAATCCAACAAAGTACTATAAATGTGTTTAACTTACCCACCGTCACTCTGTAGAGCTTAAGGGCCCTGGCCACCACTAAGAGGAGGCTCTCCAGAAGTTCCTGAAGTAATGCGTGTATCTGACTGGCTTCTGTTCGAATAACATTCATTTTGAATATTAGAGCAGGTAGGCCTAATCTGAAAAAGTACTTGAAACTTTATTTCCGTCAAAGATGTGTTTACGTATGCCTCTCTCTCTCTCTCTCTCTCTTTCTCTCTCTCTCTCTCTCTCTCTCTCTCTCTCTCTCTCTCTCTCTGTCTCTCTTATTTAGCACCTATACGCCATTGGGTGAGTGGTGAATTGGGTTAAGAACACGACTTCTGAGTGCTATTAGGCTCTTCTGCGAAATATCATGTGCAGTGTTTTACTTTATCTTTTTACTTTATTTTTTTATTTTTATCTTCTTAGGTGCAGCTAACACCAGTCTTTTAATGAAAAGACATGTCTAAGGCTTGGTATATGAGTAACATTACTTGTAACATGTCCATAATTGTTTTTCACTGTCATGTATCGTCATTGTGTTCATATTTTCTGTACTTATCATTGTGCATCTTTTGACTTAAGTTTAAATTATATTTGTCAATTTTAGGGTTATTTTTGTTGTTATCTGGTTCATGTTTGGTAGTAATGTTCTCCTATGCATACTGCTGTTGCCTGTGCTCCAAGTTCTTGCTTTTTCTCTTGACTTGTGTTAAATTTTATTCGTCAATTTTAGGGTTATTTTTGCCGTTATGTGGTTCATATTTTGGAGTAATGTACTCCTATGCATACTGCTGTTGCCTGTGCTCCAAGTTTTTCCTTTTTCTCGTGAGAGAATAAGTGGTTTTGTAAGTACCTTATTCTATAGCTCCGCATGCGAGCCGCGCTTAACCCTTTCCTTTTTTATTTTTCCCTTTCGTGCACCCCGCGCCTTTCTTGAAGATTAGTCATAAGCACTTAGCCTTACTAGAGAATTCCTACAGTAGCTGCAGGATTAAGGGATTTTGAAGTTGTTCCACGTAGCTCCACGTGTTTGTCCATGAGCACTAGCTGACAACTTCTTGTCTCGCCTTCTTAGATGTCTGTTCACTCACGCTTAGCAGAAGTCCGCTGCTGCCTATTTGTTTGTCTACTTTTTTGGATTAGGCCTCATCCTACCATGTGGAGGTGATGTGTAAGAGCTACAAAAGATGGAACGGATCTTTCCTAGCTAGTGACCCCCAAGGGTCTTAGGGGGTCGTTATCTGGGACTAAGATTTCTTGGGAGTTATTATTTTTATGGTATTTGCAAATCTTTTGTTTATGTTTTTACGGTCAGCCCCAATGAGCTTGCACTAAACACGCCACAAAGGTGAAACAAGCCCCCACTCAAGAGAAATCCACCAGCAGCACAAAGGCTGAGTGGGAAATCCACCAGCAGCAAAAAGGCTGAGTGGGAAATCCACCAGCTGCAAAAAAGCTGAGTGGGAAATCTACCAGCAGCAAAAAGGCTGAGTGGGAAATCCACCAGCTGCAAAAAAGCTGAGTGGGAAATCCACCAGCAGCAAAAAGGCTGAGTGGGAAATCCACCAGCTGCAAAAAAGCTGAGTGGGAAATCTACCAGCAGCAAAAAGGCTGAGTGGGAAATCCACCAGCTGCAAAAAAGCTGAGTGGGAAATCTACCAGCAGCAAAAAAGGCTGAGTGGGAAATCCACCAGCTGCAAAAAAGCTGAGTGGGAAATCCACCAGCAGCAAAAAGGCTGAGTGGGAAATCCACCAGCTGCAAAAAAGCTGAGTGGGAAATCCACCAGCAGCAAAAAGGCTGAGTGGGAAATCCACCAGCAGCAAAAAGGCTGAGTGGGAAATCCACCAGCAGCAAAAAGGCTGAGTGGGAAATCCACCAGCAGCAAAAAGGCTGAGTGGGAAATCCACCAGCAGCAAAAAAGGCTGAGTGGGAAATCCACCAGCAGCAAAAAGGCTGAGTGGGAAATCCACCAGCAGCAAAAAGGCTGAGTGGGAAATCCACCAGCAGCAAAAAGGCTGAGTGGGAAATCCACCAGCACTAAAAAGGCCGAGGTGGAAATCCACCAGCAGCACAAAGGCTGAGTGGGAAATCCACCAGCTGCAAAAAAGCTGAGTGGGAAATCCACCAGCTGCAAAAAGGCTGAGTGAGAAATCCACCAGCTGCAAAAAGGCTGAGCGGGAAATCCACCAGCAGCAAAAAGGCTGAGCGGGAAATCCACCAGCAGTAAAAAGGCTGAGTGGGAAATCCACCAGCTGCAAAAAGGCTGAGCGGGAAATCCACCAGCAGCAAAAAGGCTGAGCGGGAAATCCACCAGCAGCAAAACGGCTGAGCGGGAAATCCACCAGCAGCAAAAAGGCTAAGTCAGGAGTACAGATAGTCAATAGTTTGCTGAATATAACCTTACTTCAAAATCACAAAATCGAAGGCCCGTCGTCCTACCTACAGCCACACTCACAGTGAAAGGGTGAAGGACAATGTCCAGACTGGTATATTTTTAGACGTCGGGTTCCAGAGGACTTTTGCTCACCCCTGTTGGGAGAATCAGCTAGAGCTCCAACTCAAAGGACTGGTTAGGACGTTCCTCATCACCCAAGAAACAGTCTCCAAAAAAGGCTATTTATTAGTCAGGACTTCTCAATCTGTAGCCTACCACTATTTAAATAAAACAGGAGTGACCCTGGCTGATGCTCAAGTCACTTTTGATACTCTGGAAAACATTGCATTCTGGAAGCCATTGCTATAGAGCGAAGTATATATGGATGAGGTTCCTTTTGATAGATAGAATATACAATTTAGGCCGAAGGACAAGAGCTGGGACCCACGAGGTCATTCGGCGCCGAAAGGAAAATTGAGAGTAACAGGAGGAAAACCTTGCAATTGCACAACACACAATTGTTAGAAGAGGATGGAAATTAAGATGGGAGAAATATGAATGGAGGTACAGCAAAAGGAGTGAGAGGGGTCCCACCTAGGAGCCGAAGGGACGCTGCAAAGAACCTCAATTAATGCCTACAGTGCATCCCGTGAGGTGCACTGACGGCACCACCATCCTTCGGGGGAGGTTCCTTTTACCCAGCTTCCTTCAGCGTCAGTATACAACCAGCTACGTTAGAGGTGGCAGACCAAACCCAGCATTACCAAGTCCTTTTCTTCTTTCATTAAACTTAACCCATCCTTAAAATTCATCAGTAACTCATAAAAACCCCTTCCTAATTTCAAAAGACCCTAAGCTAACAAAACCTAAGTAACTCAGCGAGATAAGTTCTCTCATTATCTGATGCATTCCCACTTGCTTCAGCTATGCAATCTGCAATTTGAGAATAGCTTACTGCCAACATCTTTGGCAGACAGTAACTGTCTATACCCGACTAGATTTTCATAGGCAGGCCTGCATGTCTGACGCACTCCTCGAAAAACTGGGAGTGCCAAGTTATAATCGCGAAGGCGGATCTGCTGATCGCGTTTATTTTTACACAAATATCATAACACACGGATCTACGTCAATCAGTCTGATCTCGCGCCATCGATCAAAAGGTGATCTGAATTAGTGATATATGATTACCGAGAATATGTAATTGCACCTGGGCCTTATCTGCATAGGTGGCGTTTGGGCGAGGTGCCACTTCTGAGAAAATTTCGCGCCCGACCAACTTTATCAGATCCTTTAGTCTCGCCCTCTTGAGAGTGTGTTGTCGTCATGACGTCACACGATAACAACACGAGATAGCGATGTTTTTCTCGTTACTTCCTTTCACGTCTGTGAGGGAAAGCAGCAGGTGGGTTTTCCCGCTTCGTCGTACACTCTAAGCCACCTGTTCCCACATCTACTCGCTGGAAATAGGCCGTGATAGGACTAGAAAAATCAGTAGACTTTCTCCTTCCGTTGCTAGCTCCGGAATTCTCTCCCGGTTTCTGTTTTGCCAGAATGCTAAAAGAAAATATCATATGAATATCTTATGGATAAATCTGGCCAGATGGTGTGAGGATTACCTCGACGAGGCCCTCTCATTTTCAATTCTGAAGGTGAGCATTTTGTCTGAGGAGAGATCACTCATGCCTGTTGACTGCTCTCTCCCTCTCTTAAACCAGCTCTGACCGACAGCAGTCGACTGATACCCAAGTACAATCGATTTCATGACATATTCAGTTGCATCTGTATTAAGACCAGTTTAATTACACCTGGAACTTGAACATTCAGTGCAGTGCCCATTTGGGAATTCAGCCACATCTTCTATTACACAGCTTATTCATTTAACATCTGCCAATTACAATACATCTACCTACATCTGCCAATTAATATTTGTTACCTCTTCATTTACATGTGCCATTTTGCGTTCACTGTTTATACAGTCACACCTTCCATTACAAATTCAGTACATTTTTCCACCTACATATTACATTACACGTACCATTACATATTCATATGTATACCCATTTATATCTGCCATTACAGGTTCATCAGTATTATTCATTTACATCTGCCATTACATATTCATAAGCATACTCATTTACATTTGCTATTACATATTCATAATAAATTCATTTATATCTGCCATTTCATATTCATAAGTATACTCATTTATATCTGCCATTTCATATTCATAAGTATACTCATTTACATCTGCCATTATGCATTCATAATATATTCATTTATATCTGCCATTACATATTCATCAGATATAAATGAATATGTACATTCACTTATATCTGCAATTACATATACATTACCAATAGCAGATATAAACGAATATGTACATTCATTTACATCTGCCATTACATATTCAATTACATCTGCAGCTGCATGCCCAGCTGTTCCCTATGGCTTCCGTTACACGGTCGGAGTATCTATTTCCCTAAAACGTGGACGATGTAACCATACCCTTTGTTGACGAAGGCAAGGGCGGATCCCTTATCCAGGCCCAAAGTCTAATATGGTCAGCGACAACTTTGAAATTTATGCGTCGACGTTTCTGGGAAGGGAGGAGAATGCGGATAAAAAGGGAAGAAGAAGAAGAAGAAGAAGAAGAAGAAGAAGAAGAAGAAGAAGAAGAAGAAGAAGAAGAAGAAGAAGAAGAGGGTAACAGGATGAGAAAGGAAGAAGTTGAGGGAGCAACCCAAGATGTGATATGGGGAGGGGAAGTGATACAAATGAGAAAGAAGAATGGAGCAGATAATAATAACAATAATAATAATATAATAATAATATTATTATTATTGTTATTATTATCGCAATTCCACACAGAACAACCCACAAAACACATACTGCACACGTTTAAAGAAAGAAAAGCTAGGTGGGGTCACCTCAAACGCACACACACACACACACACACACACACATATATATATATATATATATATATATATATATATATATATATATATATATATATATATATATATATATATATATCGAGAGAGAGAGAGAGAGAGAGAGAGAGAGAGAGAGAGAGAGAGAGAGAGAGAGAGAGAGAGAGCTTTAAATATTTAGAACTTCTCCATTCATGAATGAGAAGAGTGTGTGTAGGAGAGAGAGCCGGATGCCACTTCTGGTTATCTATCCAGAATGAACATCTCTTGAGAGAAAAATTGCAAGAATTTCCGAACTAGTGACGTAACTTCATGTCAACAATTACGTCCTAAAAAAAGGATTTTTTTTATTTTATTTTTTGCTTTCCTTTGGGTCCACGAAGCACTCATCTGACTTGCCTGAGAAGGAGCCATTTCGCCTTCTAAGAAGAGTCTGTTGGCGCTGTTATTATCTATTTGTATATCAGTCTATCTGTCTGTCTTCTTGTGCACCTGTTTTTCTTTTACTCACTCGGTTTATCTGTCTCTGTCTGCGTCTGCTGTCTAGCCATGACATGTCTATTTCAGCCTGTCTTTGTCTCCATAAATGAGTGTTGATTTCCAGTCTCTTATGTGACCAAGGAGACAGATGTTAACAGCGCCAACAGACTCTTCATCGAGGACAAAATAGCTCCTTCTCAGGCAAGAGTCAAATAAATGCTTTGTGAAAGCAAAGGAGAGCAACAACTCCCCCCCTTTTTTTAACGTAATTGTTGACATGAAGTTGTGTCACTTCTTGCAATTTTTCATTCAAGAGATGTTACTCTCTTTACTCTGCCGACTCTCAAGTCTCATTGTGGCCTACTGCCGGTAGCATCGGACAAGCTCAATGTCAATCTGCTCCCGTACAGTCTCCAGCCATCCAGTCTTCTCGCACCTTTTAATCATGCAAGGCGTAACTTCATGTCAACAATTACGTTCTGAAAAAAAGGGAATTTTTTTGCTTTCCTCTGTGTCCACGAAGCAATTTTCTGATTCTCGCCAGAGAAGAAGCCATTTCGCCTTCTAAGAAGTGTCTGTTGCCGCTGTTTTTTATCTACGTCTAATGTCTAGCCGCAATCAGTCTATTTCGTCTGTCTGTCTCCATAAACTGAGAATCACCGCTTGGTTAAATAAAAGACCGGAAGTCAGCACCACTTTATAGAGGCAAAGACAGGGGAAATAGACTGTGGCTAGTGAGTAGACGCAGAGACAGATAAACCGAGCGAGTCAAGGAAAAACAGGAGCGCTCTGTAGGAAGCTGCCCTTCCACAACCCAAGTCTCTCTCCTGAAGGGAGTCTGTCTCCCCACCGTGATCTCCTACGGAGACAAGACAGATAAAGTCCAGGACACAACCCTCTGACGCAAATGTTAGAGCCACCAGGCCGTCGTCTAGTGCTGCTGACGTAAGAGATAAGGGAAAAAAAAAAAACACTTGAAACACGAAGAAAATATCTTGTATCTTTTCTCAGTAGTAGTTTTTTTTTTCTTGCATGAATATTCCAAGATACGACTTCTCGAAAACATTCACGAGAAAAAGCGGAGTATAGGGTTTTTCTTCCCTTTTTATTTTAAATGTGGCGTGTTTGAGTCTCCAAACAGACTGTAAAACACGCTAAATGCACGGTCATTTTTTTCCTCTATGCGTACGATTTAGAGGAGATCCTCGTCCCCTTGCGGAAATTACCTCTAAATGCCATTCCTAAATAACCCCCCCCCTTTTTTTTTAACAAAAAGTAGTTTGATGCTTCAGAGATAAAATAAAGTCACTCTTTACTGTCACATTCATCTGTAACTACTGGACTAAGGATGAGCTTCCGTGGGGGAAACTTCCGTCCGTAGGATACATCACGTACTCACACAGGACTCATCCCTAACCAGCTCGCTTTTCCAGATTATTCAGAGAATTTCTATTCTTATACACCTTACCTTCTTTCAGCACTTCTCCATTATTATTCACTCTTTTCGCCAACCCGTTATCTCCCATTCCCTCCACATGACCAAAATACCTCAAAGCACTGACCATATTTGCACATACGCTAACTTTGTCCAAACTTTCACATTATTTCCGTATTCTCATCCTTTCAGTCCCTCCAATCCAGGTTAATATATTTCTTAGGCAATAGTTCATAGTGACAGCTTTTTCTTTCATCAGTATTGAACATCCACACTTCACTTCAATACACGAAAGACGGCTCAACAATCCCTCTATACATCCCAACATTGGCTCCCTTGGATACTCCTCTTCTCTTCCAAACCTTCTGCAGTGTGTAAGTGTTTGTGTGTGAAATCTGCAAAATGGATTGGCCACAATGGGTTATGGATTACCCCGTCGGGGTCCTTTAGTTTAATATAATTTCATGGCATGCATTATGATGGAAAGTCGATGGCTCATGTCCTATTGTTTCATTTCTCTCTCTCTCTCTCTCTCTCCATACTAGCTGTGACCCACAGCAGCCAACCTATGACCAAGAACAAAATTCAGTGCATAGGTCAACTGAGGCATAGTATATATTTTTTTCAAAAGGATACATGCCCATGACACCGTCAGTTCCTCCCCATCCCGGGGCGCGAACACGGGTCCACTCTTTCGCGAATCGCGCGCGCGCGCGCGCGTGCTACCACTTTCGCGTCGCGACTGACGTCTCATTTCGGGTCCTTCAAGCACAGAGGGGAGGGGTGAGAAGGGGGACGGTGGTCTGTTGATGCTATTTACGACGTTGAGGAGAACAATGCCATGTAGCAAAGGCTCACAATGTCATTAATGTGTTGGCCGAAGCGTAATCTGAGGAGCTGTCGAACGTCCAGATATTGAGTGAGCGGATGGGGGGAGGGAG